>NC_135773.1:24912916-24974295 GCF_028453695.1 Augochlora pura
TTTACACCGACCGCAACAACGATCTCTTGTAATGCAAATTATGCTACACCTCTTCTTGCAAGGCTCTTAAAAACTCGACTGTTTTTTCTCTTTAAAATAATATACGGAATCCTAGACCGAAAATTAATTTAGCATATTCCTTGGAAACAATTCACGCAATGTCCAACACTGGTTGAAGAAACACTATCTTTTCTTCCTTGAATTTTCAAAGTCGCCGCGACGCGACTCCCAGTGTCTAGCGCGATTCGAGCTTTCTATCGAGCACTAGATCTTCTAACAATGGGAACGAACCTGGAAAACGTTCAGAGAAAAGAAGCCTACCGATAACACGACGTTGGTGTGGTATCTCTTGCGAGAAAATGGCAAGGCCGATGCGTCTCGGTGTACACCGGGGGCACACGTCGCGTAGCCGTTCACAAAAAGGCGAATCCGCAGGGTCACTTTATGCGTCGTCGGGCAGCCGTAAATCAAACGAAGGTTGCAATATTATTAAATCATGCGCGCTCTCGATTCCTGCTATTACGGCGAGGATTTTCTATCGATCTTATCGTGCCGTTTCATCCATCTTATCGGGACAGTACGAAACGCCTACGCGCCCGTAATCACTTGCACACAACCGAACCGCGCGCGGCTGACCTACACCAACGTACGATAAAACTAAACAGTGTACAAGCATGCGGCGGGAATACAAAGATACAACCGAAGCGTCTTGGCTCGAACGAGGTGCAAATGCGGCTAATAGTGCCACGCTGAACAACAAATTTACGTTGTTATTTCTTCGTATGCAACGTACAAAAGATTGGTGGAATTATTTCCGTAATTATACGTACGCGTATCTACGTATATTTATTATCAGCACCTAATTTTAATTTTCACATAAATATCGGGTTCGCTTTATATTTCTATCTAATTTTTTGTTTAATCCACCGTGATTACAATGACGCGCGTGTCTCCATTGTTCGGTGTATCGAGAACTTTTCTTCGAATTCTCCTGCTCGAGAAATCATTTCTCCACTGTCTGTCAGAATAGTACGAATGCATTTCTGCAAATGAAACGTTCGAGTATTTTTGTCACCGAGGCTGAAACAAGTGGAAAAACCAGTTCTCGGATGCATTATGAACAAGATAGAGCATAGAAATCTCACCGATGGCGTACTGGGCACGTAAGAAAAGCAATTTGTTTGACAGTGTTCTTATTGCGATTATTGCGCGCCCCGATCGTCCAGTATAATTAACTACTAATTATTGGGAACGTTCGTTCTTTTGTTTTCTTTTCTCTTCTCAACGATTGCGAGCGTTTTACGAGGTCGGTCAACGTAACGAATAGATTCAATCAAAGCACAGCGAGGGGGAGATGGACCAGAAAATCAAACTCAATGAACATTAATGACTAATTAACCACCAATGAAGGAGAGCTTTGAAAGAAGCTTCTATGTACGTGTATTGTGTTAAAGAAAATATCCCCGTTCATAAAACTCGTCGTAATATGTCGCGCTTAATCAGCATCGCTCGTTTTGGCGCAGTTTGACATCAGATGTGAATCGCTAATGTTGCAGTTTTACTTCACCGTTTACGCTATCTAAGTCGGTTGCTTATCGCTAACCTAGTTGATAACACTGTGCAGTCAATGGAAATTGCCTTTATTTGAATGTAATCTAGTTTCACTATCGATGTCGTTTCAGTTGACAATAACGCTTAGGGCAATGTGCGAAGGAATAGCACGATTAGCCTCTAAAATCTTCAACTTCACGGCGATCGAGATTAACGATCACGATCACCTAAGTGTTTGATCGAAGCAATTTCATTAACGCCTTCTGGGACGAATTTTTATAATTAAGGAACAATCTATTTGATTTTTTTCTTTTTTCATTTATCATCCATCTCGTTTCATTCGATGAGGTTTTCTTGGCATTACCGAGGGATTCCGTAGCGAATAGTTTTTCAACTGATTCTCATATTTTTTTTTATACTTGGAACAATCATAATTTGGATAAAACTAAGTGTACACATACGTGGCAGTATCCCTGAAGAGGTTAATGAAACTATCTACGGGGGAATCGAGTTATTTATATTAATTATTATCTACTCCTTCGTGATAATTGATATCGCGTAGAGTCGTGATTTATTTCGAATCAATTTAACTAACTTTAAAACGATTAAAAGCTCATACCCTTGCGAAAGATAAATTTTCGAAAGTAAATATGTATTCGCGACAAATTAATCGATGTAACGCCAACTGCCGCGTTTCTACCGGGACTTGTAAAGTTCAAAGAGCGTCGATTCGACGAGCCATTTTCCACGAGAAAAGAACTAAAAATAAAATTACGAAAACCTTGGGAACCGGATCATGGTGAATCCGAGGCAAATGCTCAATGAAAAAGGCCTCCCAAATTTGGAGAAACGATATCACGGCCACGACGAAACGTCGAGATGCGGTTGCGTGTTGTATGCTGTTCGTCGCATGAGCTGCGCGTGTCGTGGGTGCCAAACGAACAAGAAGGAGAACGAGGCAAATAATAAAAATAATTCATTCCGCGAAATCGTGTACAGGCTGGCGCAGACAAACCAAATAAACTGTACACGTGCGTCCGTCGAGACGTTTTGTTTTGTTATCGTGTGTACGGTTATCGTATGTAAAATGAAAACTATAAAAATAGAAAGCAAGTAACAAATTAAACCTTTCTATAATCACTTTAATTAATTCAAACTAGGACATTTCTTTCATTTTAAATTTCGATCGCCCAAAACTTCACCATATAAGCACAAAATCCGCGCTCTAACAATAACACTCGAGAATAATAATAATATTATTTCGTCCTGAATAATATTCTTAAAACAAATACTATTACACATCAACCGAATCCTTATACATGATTGAAACACATTATATTAACACCATTATACGTCGACATTTCATAATTTGAGAAAATCTACAACCTACAATGAAGAACTTGTTAATAAAATTGTTCGACACCAACAGCAACTACAGTCACGAACTACCCACGTTATTCCAGTTACATAAATAATTTCGCACTGGTTTACACAGTAGTTATTAATTTTAAGGTTAATGAATTTGCACCGATTGGCTCCCGTGCGGCTCGTACGTATCGTCTCCCTTAAGGGGACACCCGGTATGCAGATCACAAAGGGTGTGGTCCCGCAGCGGAAAGGGAGAAAAATCTCTTTGCTCTCTTAAGACGCATTATCGTGCGTAACGCATCGTATTTCAGCCACAGCTGGTTCGAAGAGGCCCGACATCCCCCGCAAAAATAAACGTCTCGTAGTAACGCGTCTACTCGCTCGTACGCAACCAATACAGGATGAGCTATAACATCGCAGCAACATAGTAGTACCGTTCACCTAATTGTATACGAGAAAATGAGACCAGATTGCCAACAATTAACTCTATTATTTCTTCCTCCGAGTTCTCTGCGACTCGTGCGTCTTCTACATTGTCATTTTCTTGTTTGAAATCATTTTATCGCGCCGCTATAGTGCCTGCTGGAGTCACGTAGACCAAAGATGCAGTTTCTAGGCTGAGATGGGGCAAAGCATGACCCATGCTTCCGGTGACGCAGTGTTTTGGCAAAAGTGACACACGGGTCAGCCTAATCGGTGACTCACGATAAATATTTGGGGTACCGCATAGCATCGCGAACAATCGTGGCAACGAGACTCAATATATGTACTGGTTCCCAATAACTTATATCTTCGCGATCATGAATCTCACCCCTGTTCTCGATTACCGTCAGCGCCGAGGCACGGTAATTAATCGTACGCAACCAGTTGCGCCAATTAAGCCAAACGCTCGGCGCGTTTCACTTAGCTTTTCCTCGCAGCGTATCGCCGACGAGTTAATTTTTCGTTATTTATGGTGGCCGGTAATCCTCGTAAGTAACATCAATTACAAGGGCGCGGTACGCTTTCCGTGCGGCATTCAGGGTTGTAGGTTCTAAATAGTTGCACGGTGCACGCACACGCGACGGTCTGCACGTAAACACAAAACCTTGCATACTGCATACCGGCTGCGTCTTGCTTCACTGCAACGGTCAATGACTTCTGCTTGCGGCTGCTCCCGCATCGGCAATTTTCGCACCGCTATTTTTTCTTTCTTTATAAAACATCGACAACAATTCGGAAGTGTAATCGATCGATCGATACAAGTCCGCTCCTCTTGAAGAATTAATTACAAAATGCAAACGCATCTGTGTCGCAGAAGCTTTTCGTCGATTAATTAATACAGTTGATTTTTTTTAAAATAAATAATAGATGGCAACGCTTGTAACGACCACGGAATAACCATACAGGATTGTTATTTCTAAAAAGAACGCTCACATTTATGTTCGACGTATTTGATTATTGTGTTATTAACACTAGGTTTGCGAGGCGCGTCAAATTGCCGCGTGTGTCGTGGAGACAACTATAGAAGAAATCTCTGTAAACCTAGTTAGTTGTTAATATAATACTTATATTGTGCTTTTGGACTGCAGCTTGCAAGAGTGAGCGCGGAATGTGGTCCAAAAGAACGTTGAAACAAGAGAAGATCGCCTATGCGTTCTGATGCCGTAAGTCCATCTTCCTACGTGTGTATGGTTGGAAGAGGAGGACGTTCTCTTGCCAATGACCTTTCTGTATCATCGACCGGAAACTTGACTGAACCACTACGCGAAGCGACGGTTTTGTGGGAGGAGCTTGCGCTCGAGGGTGCCTTTCGTGAACTATAAACTACTACGGATCGACCGCAACCCTCCTTGTCAAGGTGACCGTCTCTGACGCAATCAGATCCACCATAAGGATAAAAGCAAGAGAGACAATCCTGTCTAATACTCACGTTGCGAAAACAGTCTACCGTGGTATAGCTTCAAATAATCAAATAATAAAAAAGCTTTCCGTATAATAAGACATTTATTTTCCCCAACTTATGTACGTAGATTTTCGATGACCTTCGACATCATTTACGAAAAGAGTATAGAGGGTCCAGAGAATTAATCTCGCGTGTTTAGCAGGGTTCTACGATGTCTTTCTTGTTGACACGTTATACGACTATCTAAAAGTTCTACGTTTACGCAGGAATATTTGCACGGAACTTGGTTTTGTCGAAGATTCTGATTAGTTTGTACAGCTTAAGGTGTGAAGGTTAGACACGGCCGGCAACTCGGTGTCTATGCGAAGTCGTCGTATACCGTTACTATGTTTATGGCTTAATTGTAGGCATCCTGGAGACGAGCTGCCAGCGACTACAGCCGATGTAAAAATAACATTTATTAGTAATAAATCAATTTCCCACTGAATGTCCAAAATGCTTGTCTTCTTAATCGGAATGTATAGACTGATGTAATATGATCTATACAGTGATCGATGTATAAGGATGTCCCAGCAATCGAGGAGGGGGTTTCTCTACAAGAGAAAACGATTCTTTTTTTTGAGAAAATCGACTTTGAATATGCAGCAAGTATACAATTAATTATGCTTTAGATGGATTAATTTAATATAATCGGTTTTTGGAAAAACTTAACGGTGGTATATCAAGAGCCAGCGAATCTCCGGAGGACCCGTTCAAAGTCGCAACGTCGCTACGTTACGACGGGCGACTTAAAGGTCGACGAGAGACCGCCGGCGATCAATTGATACGACGTGAAGCTGAATCGAGGTCATCGTTCGCACTTGTTCGACTGGCTTGCCCCGCGTGAACACGAACCTGAACTCACGCAGAAGAGGATCAGAGGTCAAAGCAGAGCCCACCTCGGCTACGAGGATCAAAGACTACGGCGGCTGGCACCCTTTTTTACGGTGTCGACAACCCGAAGACGCCGCGGAGAGATTCCCGGCTGATCGTATACACCTGGTCGCAGTCGTAGGTCGTGGCCGGCCTCCGCGAGATACGGGCAAATTTTATTCTTGATTACTGGCGTTTCTGCGATATCACGTTACTGCTATCTGCGCCTCTGTTCCCGAAGAGACCAGTCGGAAATATTTGCCAGGACATCGGATACCTGCTGCTACATGCCCGGCCGATGAAAATAACCTGAAAACTATGTAGCCGCGAGTGTACCGCAACCGCTGTCTTCCAACCAGGCGAAATTGCTAATAGTACCACGCTATAGAATCGCGTTATCTCGAGAAACAAATATTCTCAGCTGTAATCGAATTGACGGGAATTCGAAGGAAATGGCGATTAAATCTCTGATTTAATCGATGTGAAAATGTCACGCATTTAGCGCATAATAGTCGCGCGACGCTGTCATTATTTTAAGACGTCTCAACGAAAATTTCAGGCTTCGAGATTTTCTTGCAGAGACCCTGCTTGCCAGCAAGGTGACGTCTCCACTCGCGAAATGACATCAGAAATGGTGTTACAAGATTTGGATAATTCATTGATTCGCGTAACCCATTTTCATTCGTTATTATAATTCGTAACGATTAGAAACAGTTATATTCGCAACGTCAACCTGATGTTCGACTTGGGAATTCCAACAAAATAAAAATACCGGTAAGATAAAAAAAGAAACGCACGGAAAAATTGAAGGAAAACAATAGAGCGCCACAGATACTGGCAATTTGATTTATTTCTTCGGTTGACATTTTATACGAGCTATCTCTACGTATTCGTCCCCGCGTTTCATACTCGCCATAACGCGCAAGCAAGTAAGTAAATCAAGTTCGATCGTATTAAGCTTAATTAAATTAAATTTGTTTAGCGAAACAAGCGAAATAAATTGAACGGACAAGGAGATTACGGTAGGGACGATCAAGCCAATTTAACGTTTTCATTAATAACGTTTTCATCTGCCGTGGCAAGCATGAAAACATCTGCAACGCTCGTAGCAATATTGTAAGGAAAATCCCGATAGCTAATCGGGGAACAGCCGAGAATAGCGTTAACAATGCTATCTTCTGTTTAAACGATCAAACCGAACGCGGATTTGTGTGTGTGTGCGTGTGAGCGTGTGTACTCTCTAGGAAGAAATGTACATGGCACAATACCACGGAAGAACAACGGAATACGCATTAATTGACCAGCGGATAAACGGATCGGCGCGGGTAGATCGGCGAACGCAATGATTGATTTCTACGTTTCCGCTTATGGTGCAAACAAATCGATCACGTGGTATCTACCACTTGGGACACATGGGAGATACGTATGCGCTTAGTTACTAAACTGATACATAAGCACTGCCGCTTATGCTTCGGCCGCGTGTTTATCTTGAAAATGATAAATTCTAATGGAAATAAATAAATGATAAATGAAAATTCTATGGGAGCAGTTGTTAGGTAACAATGGATTTCTCGTCTTAAGAATTCGGAAGAACTGAAAATAAGAACCAAATAATAATAAATATCTCGATACAGAGATATTAATAAATATCTCTGAATAAAATAAATAAATTTACTGCTTCGCGTTCTATAGCGTTTTACGAGCGCCGCGGTTCGCGCAATTAACAATTTTCATTTATACTGTTTTGCTCGTCCGTCAGAGAAATTATAATACATTGTATCAACTGTATAATCCAAACATTAATTTGTTATGTACCGAACGCGGTGAAGAAAAAGGGAGCCCTAATTGGCAAACAATACATCACAGTGATCTACGAGTGTTTGTTCTCCGCGAACAATTCTATTGTTCTCACCGTATGAAGAATAAATATCGTCGTATTTCACTTTTCAGTCACATTGTACGTGTTACAGATAAAATATTACTTCCACGTTCATGCGTCTCGCATGCTTCGAAGCAGTGTGTTTATCACCGGTACGTGTAACATACAACAGATAATTAAAATCGATCCGAAACAACATTTAGCTTGAACGTATAGTTTCTCATTAGTTTCGTATTAATTTCGTAACGCAGGCGACGCACCGTTGCGTCGAGAAATTTCGAAACGATTAGTATGGACAACATTGGAAAGCGGTCCGAATTTTAAAAAATTTTGAGAGAGCGTGTCATTTAATAAAAAATAGAGCGACACCGCAGGGTTAATTACCGCATGACGAATTGCCAGGGCAATATCGTGTCGAAATTCTTTCGAGCGGCGAAAAGAAATCGCGAATGATTTTCGTTCAACTATGACACGGCGACACTGAACTCGAAACGGGTTCGGACGATTAGACAAGCTATCGAGAGGCGTCGGCGTCGCCGCCAATCGGATTTCTTCGTCTTCTCGTGCTGGAACGTGTGCCGTGAACTTCCAGAAAAAAAGTCACGAAATCCAGTTATTAATGCATGCTACGTTCGTCGATAATCCACCGAACGTAATTTTGCATTATCGCGGAGTAAGTACATATACGCCGTAAGCGAGATTCACCGTAAACAAAGAGAACGCATAATTCATAGCCCACCCCACGTTTCGCTGAAGAACACGGATTCACTCGCTGCCAGTGAATTCCGATCGACAGACAATACTGTTCGAGGTTCGATACACCTCGGTACACGTTTCAGCAAAAGTCATCGATGACACACACGATGACAACGATTACGTAATGGTAAAATAATAGTGCAGGCGGAAATATAGTCAGGTGCTTCTCGTTTGATCCCGTGCGCGTTCCTCGTGTCGTTATTTATAGTTTGAAATCTGCGGCCTGATCTATTTTTCCAACTTGCGAATAGATTATTAAGAAAATAAATAAGTATTAGGAACGATCGAAGAAGGGAAAGACGAATAAAGTGATGCGACTGATACAGGTGGACTTATGAATTGCATAAATCAATTTAAGGAAATTCAGATCTTGTTTGCTTAATCAAAATTAGAGTAAATGTTGTTTCGGTAAGTTCGAAACACTCTGGACCTTTGAAACAGAGACGCATCTAAGAATAAGGTCATTACGCCACACGAAGTAGTCAACAAATGATTTCGTAATCAATGAAACCTAATTACGAACGAAGTATTACACCAAACAGTAACTAAACTCTATAGTTAAGTTTCAAGTGTCGTTGGAACAGTTTCAGTAAAAATAACTCGGCGAGCAAATGTCGGAACAGAAAAATGACGCTAAAGAAGAAAAAGATTTTCATTTTTAAACATTATGATATCGTTAAGGTCCAAGTTGCGTTAAGTTTTTAACGCAAAAGTAAGATAGAAGAAGCGTTCGTATTATTCTACGACGGTGAAAGAAAAACAAATTTAAACAGAAACAGGTGCATCACACATTCTTGGCTCTATCATCGTTATACATAAAAGAATAAAAACGCTCTCTGAACATGAACAAAAACAAAGTCACCCGAAATGTTAATAACGTTTGAACATTTTGTTAAGTGAAAAATTTCACATCATGTCTCGTTATATTGAAATTATATTAGAAACGACAGTATAAACCCACATTTCTGCAATGGATGTAGTTCAAGAATACCAAATGACAATTTCATCCGGCATTGCACAGTTTAAAAATATATACATACGTGTGTTATTTTGAAAATAATCAATTAGCCAAAATATCGGTAAATCGTTTCTGACAATAGTTCCCCGCTAAAATAAACTGAAGAGCGACTTCGTTTACGTAAATATTCATTAAAGACAAAAATAATTGTGCACGCGTCAAAAAGATGGACGAAGACACCAAACAATCTACAACAGAAGCTCTCCGATTTATGATATTCGTTTCCTCTCTCTCTGAATTATTCTAAATGAAAAGAAAAAGAAACAAAAAGAACATAAAATGAGACTCCAACACAGGCGAGTATCTCTACACTCTTCGAAATTCAAAAACCATTAATAAAAATTCACCAGTGTCCGAATAAAACTCATGATGGTATTGTGCACACGCGGGACCCATATAATTAATATCGCCCCCACCAGCCGCCACATTTCCTCGCGCACCAGAAAACAATGAAGTTCGCGTATCGAAACGAAGCTAGCGCGGTTGGCCCCCCTCTGAGAGGTTCGCATTGGCGCAGGCAAGGGTACAGAGTGCGCCACACCACCACCACCGCCATACGAGAGGGATACGAAGCGTGCCGACGACCGTGTGCCCCCTGAACACTGTTTACCCGGCAAGCGCGTGGCCAGGCGGGCACGCGGTTAGGTATAGCGCGAAGGGCACTTCTCTTCACGGCGTTCACTCACCGACTTTTCGTCTGGCAGACGTTTTGTAGCCCCGTCCAGGGCGACCGGAAGTAGAGGACACCGTCGACGCGACCTAAGCAGCCCAGGACACTGTTCCCGCCGCGATATATCCGGTGGATCGAGCTATCGTGTCGAACCAAACCGAAATTAGAGCTCCGAGGTGGCGAGAGACCGCGCGAGCGTGCGTACGTCCGGCGTAAAAATGACGAGGACGGGCGTCGCGCTGTACGACCGCCGGCACAAGGGCGTCGAAGGTCGCAGCTGCGCGTCGAGCCGAGCAGAGCCGGGGAGCAGCATGCAGGTGCGTCCCTCTTTCGCGATACGCCGCGACCGCGACCGCGAACACGCGCGCAATTTGGAAACTGCCCACGAGTGTCCGATCAGTCCGACGAGACCAGCAAGTCCGACGTACTCGACGAGCCGCGCCGTGGTCGAGAGAGACTCCTACGTCCGAGCAGCCGGATCAGAGAGAGGGGAAACGTAAAAAGACTGGCTTGTGAACCCGGTCTAAATGCGGCTCTGGGTGAACATACTACCGCGCCAGTGATGACGTATTCTTGCTGAAAATCGTCCAGTTGGAATAGGGATGATGCCGAGGTGTATTCTGGTGATACCGTGTGCCGCTGCTCGCTGCCTGCCGTTTAGCTGCAGACGCTGAGCAACGTTCGAGCTTGGACAACAGGCTCTCGGTGGACCAGGAACCCGTATGGTCAACCAAGAGCCCGCTTCTCCTGGCAATACTTATTTACAAAATACTCGGTATACCAAAAGTCACTCGTAATCGGGAAATAAAGATTCCTGAGCTCGTTCGAAGTAACTTTTTCCTTTGTAAACATTTTCTACGAGACGTTGTTAACAAGTTATTAATGAAAAACAGTGGCCAATGAGAGACAAGCTCGGCTGGCGCAAGGCGGTCGAGCCAATGAGAGGAGACGGGCTTCGACCGCTTGTTAACTCGACTGCCTCGCGCCAGCGGAACTCATTGGTCAGTGTTTCTCGCGACTAACTCATTAACGGCGCTTCGAAGAACATTTTTGTAAAGGAAAAAGTTGCTTGAAATTAACTCATGTATCGCTCATTTTCAGATCGGTGAAATTTATGGGAAATTTATCGGTGAAATTTAAGTCTGCGTATAGAGTATCCCTGAAATATACATACAAGCGATTACTAGGTGACTTCTCACGAGAAAGAGAAAAAAAGAGTCTTCGAAAGAATCGAATTAAAAACTTTGCTTCGTCTATACGTTCTAAAACGTAAAGTTTTTATTTCGTTAATTACGTAATCATTTCTTATCACTATTCTGTGACACTATTTTAATTATTAATCCACGAGAATTAAAGTGCCGCGTTGAAATGTTCGCTTTTCCATTCTTAATTATCGTCTGCCCTCATTTTTCCATTGTATCTGTTGCCATCGGTTAACTTTGACACGTTGTTTTGTACACGCGTCCTTTTTCTCCTTTACATATTTTTATAAATACCGCCCAGCAAAGTTCTTCTTATCCTGTTTTCAAAAAAAAGACGACTCAGCCATGCTCTTCGCTGTATTTACTTCGATTATTTTTAGAAAGAAAGATTATGATGGAGGCTAAATTATTTGTCTCAGGGTCGCAACCTCCGACGCATTTTTTACAAAACTACCAATGCCCGTAATCGCCAACAATAGCGAAGATAAAGATCAACCCGATGACCTACGAGACTTCGTTGGACCTTCAATGCAAAAGTATGGTCGCATGAAATGAAATAAATCGCAACTTTCTTTGTATCATTGAAAACTAGTTTGGATGCATAAGTTGAATCCAACACTCCGTACACGATAGAATAACATTAAAAATGTAATTGATTAAAAACCCTTCAGACTTCCTATTTCTGATAGTCTGCTACAGTTGCGTTACAATTCCATTAAACGGACTCTGTAGATGCGTAGACAAACAAATGCATCAGTTGGGAAAGGATAGTTTCTCGCGTGAAGAAATCAACAAGAGGGTCCAGCGAACTTCTGCATCGATCGCACACTTTTAGCAGTTACGGCCTCCTTGTGATACGGCACTGGAGGCAGCACCAGCCAGACCCTCAATTAGAAGTTATAGTCGCATCAAAAGCAACTGGTCTCAAAAAGATCGTTCCTTCCATTCTAATTCCTCGTAAAATGTTATCTCGATTTTTGGCATCTTCGTTTCGTCACCTTGTGTCGTCTTTCAAACAGCAGAAGAATAACGCGACGATTGGCGCGGACCTGGCGATAAAAGAGTCTGGAAGCGTAATCAGGCGAGTGCGCGCGGCGGCAGTAATGGTCCGACTATTTTTGTGCGAACTGTAAATTGGATCGTTTGAAATAATTCCAGGCACTCAGAAACCTTCACCGCTGGATGACGCGCCAGTAAAAAAGTTGTGTAGTAGATGACGTAGTTAAACGTTAACGCGATCAATGTCACGCGTCAATATAAAACACTTTGATGGGATCTTGTATGAATATGTGGTAAAGTAATCGACAAATGCTTATTATTATTATTATTATACGGAATATAATTTTTAGGGTTACAGAAATTTAATCTTGTAAGTATGTAAAAAATTATGTAAATAATAGAAACGTCAATATATGAAAAAAAAATTACTGAAGAATCTGCTCGGCAGAGTTAATGAAAAACATTTATTATTACTGGAGAATTACGCAACACAGAATTGAATCAAATTAGTTTTGACTTGCCGTGACAGTTCTATTTATATCTAGATTCTGAAAACATTATCCTAGGCGCCAGTTTTAGTATCACGTGTGGTACGAGAAAGATTCTTCGGCAAGGATAATATTAGGTTTGGCGTGAAATTACGTACCATCTTTCTTCACGCTCTTGATTTATTGCAATCGACGAGCATTTTAACATTAATCAATATTCCTATATTAAACATGATTGCTTCTGAAATTATTTCGTTTAATCAACCGATTCGATACATTTACCGAACGACTCGTTGCCACTGTGAAAATTCCAACCATGACTGATCATAGTGAAATATTAATACATCTTCAATTCTTGACCATCGTATGAACTCAGCATTGTTGACAGGTTCGAGTTCAATTCTTCCCCCATAGAATGCAGTCCGGGAGATTCAAATTTTCGTGTGCTGTCGAAATGAAAAGCCACGGGAGAGCATGCGCCCCGCGGTTGATCGCAGAAGAAGGATTCGCCGCGAGAGGCGCGCCGCGGCGTCGCGGCGCCGCGACGCTGGCATGTGCCGCAGATTATGCCGCATTGGCACAACCGTACGACACCGGTCAGTCGTTGTAGTTAACCGAAGCGTATTCTCGCGAATCGAACCGAACCGAACGTGTCGCGGTCGGAATAGAACTGAAAACGAGATGTCGCGATGCGCCGCCGCGGGCGAAGATGACGAGCAGCTGATCGTTGAACGTGACGAACCGCGTTGTTGCATCCGGACGGATTAGTGCAAGAGAAGACGAATACGTTCGCTTACCAAAGGAGAGAACCAGCGCCCGCAGGATCATGAACGTCCGACGACTGCCCGGTTTCATGTACCACTACAAAGTGGTCACTTTGTTCGTGTTCACGGTGTCTTTGCTGGTCGTCTACTTGCTACTGCACTGGGGTATTATGTGCACGAATCTCGAGGCTTGGCGGCACGTATCCAACGTGGTGAGTCCTTTCGAGTCGCACACCGGTCGAGAGTGCCCTACCACACGCACGCACACACCACCCTTCCCGTAGAAACACACGCACACAGAAGAGTAGCGCGCGGTACGGGGATTACGTCGTAGCCGAAGGGTGCGAATCCAGGGTAGTAGAGCAAAGAACGCCGAAACCAGACGAACACGCACGCGCCCTCCCGACGTTCACGAAACAACCTTCTGGGGAATATAAAGCGCAGCCAGCCTCTTGTGTAACCTTTCTCCGTATATATATGTACAGTCACCTCTACAGCCCTCTTGTAGAAATTCCGGTGCGACCGCGTTCAGACTAACCAAATTCAAAAATCGACTTCGATCGACGTTCGACTCTGTTTACAATAACTGTCGATGCTCTCGCTGTAAACAATCGGACTTCAAATGCGGCATTTACGATTTACTATGCTACGGAGATAATACCACGAGAAAATATTTAAGTAAATCTACGTTGAAAGGAAAAATATTGTCCTTTACGTATATTTAATAAGAGAATATAAATGTCAAAAGAAATTTTTGATTTAGTATAAAACGTTTGGATTTAGAAAGTTTTATAAAGATTCGTCAAGTTAAACTCAAATGTTCGTTCTTACTAGTCTTGTACGACTGTTGTTTAATAATATATTTCAAGAAGTTTGAAGTTTTTTCAATTATTATTTGTTCACGTCTCTAGTTGACACGATTTCATGGCTCTCATGTTCATACCAATGGCGAACGGGTTGTTCATTGCCATCTGTCACGGTTAGATAAAGAAAATTATAGTTATAAGTATAGGTTCTCATGACTGATTAAATTTCAGCACAAAGCCATCTAATTGTACCCTTAGCGCCGGTACACGTATATTAGATTCCTGCTATGAAACTGTTACGTTGAAATTGTATAATGTGTTTCGCGAACCTCCGTCCACCTGAAATATGTTTGTAACTATGAACAACGCGTAGGGTAGTGGAGCCGGATACAATGTAGTAACTAGTTGCGGTTTATTTTGATAACTGTGTTTTATTTTTGATCATAATTGACTCTATGGTACCTCTTAATGGTAACTGTTTTCAATTAATAAATTCTTAACAATTCCTCGGAGAAAATTTTTATACAGGAAAAAGTGACTTCAAACTACCTCAGGAACTCCTTATTTCCCGATTGGGACTGACTTTTGGGACAGCCTATACACATGCTGAGAAATTCATCGAATTTGGTTTATATGAACTGAAAACAATTAGAGATAACGAAAATTGCCGTTTTTCACGTACTTCGACCGATAATTATGAGAAACCTTGAGATTATCTCTGTCTGTAGCTCTTTAAAAACGCATTAAAAACGCAATCAAAATGTTTTATCAAATAATATACTTGGAGGATACGCGTTATACGTTATCATTAATATCATTTCATTTAAAACAGTCCATGCCAATATATTCCATATTATTTGAAATAATATTACAAATCTGCCTGGACCAATCAGTAACTAATTCATCGCGTAAACAAAAAAATTGAAAGCGATTAAAAAAGCTGGCTGTGACCTATCGTTTTCTTTGCAAAAAGGACATCCGATGAGTTAGCCGTGCCCACGCGACACACGGTGGTGGCCGGCATGCATCTTACAGCGGCGGCACAGCGGCCGTCTCTATCCAAGAAGTTCTCTCATCGTGGCGGCTCGGGACAACTAAAAATATCGCGTGCATGATCTCTGCTGTACACGTAGCCGGACGACTGCTACACGCACGTGAACAAGTACCGCGCGCAAATGTACGTACGCGTGTACGCAACGCGGCCACCACCCACGCAACAAGAGAATAATTCACTTTTATTGCCCTCGCAGCGACGACTCTCGAAACATCCGCGAATCGAACGTAAAAATTTTACGACATAACTCCGCTGTCCACCCACGAAATTCCTTTCCTGCCAATTAATCTGCGTTTTAATCCCGGCCAGGTCAGCACTTATTCTCAAATGTCGAGCACGCACCGACGAATTAAAAACTGAAATTCATTCGCTGCTTTCAATCCACGCGTTTTGCGACAAGGACGCATGATTTAATTGTTGTTTAATATTAGACGTTCAAGTAACGTTTTCTGTCGGAGAAAATTGGTGCAGGAGTGCGGGAGAATTAACCATCCGAATTTGTGTTTAATAAATTGATTTTTCTCGCGTCCACGTGGTCGTCCGTTCGAAAAACAAAACGAACTCTGTCTAAAACAATTGGCGGCGCCCTGACGACGTGCACGTGCACTCTCTCTCTCTCTCTCTCTCTCTCTCTCTCTCTCTCTCTCTCTTTTTACATGCATTATCGACTCTGCAGGATGTCTTCGTCATAAACTTACTACAGCGTAGAGCAGGTTTTACAATGAAATATATATAAAATAACCAATTTCTGACATGCGCGATGACCGTAAGAAAACAAAGTTATTTCAGAGGTTAAACGTGATATCGCCCGTAACGCTCTGCCCAAAGGAAGTGTCTATCAATTTTGACTTTTATGTATGCTTGTGGGAGCCTGATTGATACAAATCTGTATCTCTTTCGAGCTGCATCGAACCACCGACCATCCTAAATATTTACGTTATGAATCTAGTTTCAGTTTCATTGAGGAAACCACGCAGCTTGATCGCCATTTCCGTAGTATATTTCATAAAAAAACCTGGACAATTAACAAACAATCAATTTTTATAAATACTCGTCAATACTTCTGATATTTCTGAAAGTATTCTCTGTAGAAAATATAATTTTAAGCTAATTTCTAGAACGATGGGAATGAGAATATATATATTTTAGGATTGTACAAATTAAAATTAAAGAAAACTCAAAGTTATCTATGAACAATCACGAACATAGAGAGCACCGATATTTTAGATATTCGTATTACGTATAGATTTTATTGCTATTACAGTTTCATGAATTTCCAACATTTAAATAAACGTCCATATTAATGATTGTAAATAATCCTCGACCACTCTGTACGAACGACACGAAGAACTTTAACTATGCGAATTTGAATAAAAATTTGGATACTGTCAATTGGGAATTGTTGGTTGGAAGTTATTCCAATCACCTGCAAACAATTCCACGAACACGCGCCTATACCGTACAATGGCTGATCATAATTTTCATTTTAGTGCAGCACGCACAGAAAGGGAGCTGCGATAGGAATTCTATGCGACCCGCTATGCGCAGAAAGGGGTATTCATTCGTTGGCGTGCGAAACGCTGCATGCTGGCAAAGAAGCAGTTTTCTCTGCACACTGGGAAGCAACGCGACTAGTATTCAAAGCCTCAAGGTTTGTTTTATTTCTTTTTTTTGTAATATACAAACGCAAGTAGAGGATCAACTTCCGCGACATTTTCGACCGTGACGGTTCTATCGTTTCGCTCGCCCTAACACTTTTCAACCGGTAGCCTGCAAATCGGCTTTTTACCCTAACCGGTGGCCTATGAATCGGCTGCCGTAGCAATCAATAATTTGCTATATATTATTAAGGTATTATTATACAATTTGTTAAATATTAGATACCCCTTGTGATGAGAAAAATAATTCAAATAGGTAAAATAAATAGCTAGTGCTATGAAAATATAAAAATGTTTACAACTAAAGAAGAGAGGTCTGTAATTGGCATTTACAACTGCAGGCTTTTTTCCGGGTATGCATGGTCGAGTGTCATAAAATGTTAATGAATGGGACGGATGGGGACAGAGTGTTTGGGCGACTTGTTGTTTTATTATTACCACGGAGTCTCGTGGGATTTACCCTGAAAATAATCCCTACACAACCAACAGATTTCTTCATCGTCTAATTTGAAAAGTAACTTAAACAATTAATAGGCCCCACTCAATAAGCCCTAATAGGTAAAAAAAAAAACTTGAAGAAGTGGACCCGAATGAAGCAATCCGATTTCTTTCAGGACGAAGACCACGGCTGAACAATACGAGTCGCTCTATTGGACGGATGCGACCGGCACCAAGCGCTTCCCATCAGAGGAGGACTTTGGTAACATGATCAAAGATCTGGTCGTTAGCAAACTGAACGTGACGCCGTCGGGACATCAATTGAAGAGGCTGACGCGGCTCCGCACGCACCGCGTCGAGAGCGAGCTGACCAGGCGGCAGCTCGAGATGGAGAATCTTTGGCCGTTGCTGCAGGAGAACGAGTACCTGATGAGCATCCTCTACGAGGACAGGGACATTTTTCCGCAGCTGATTGGCACGTGCGGCACATTCTACGCGGTCGAATATGTTCGGCCGATCGAAACACCCACGACGGTGCTAGCCCTGTCAGACTCGAAACCGGAATGGGCGAAGAGGCTGAAACTGGCCGTGATGATCATAGACCTGCTCGAGGAACTCGACACCAACTTCCCCGAGCCGATCCATCTGTGCGACGTCAAGATAAACCACTTCGGTTTGCCCCTAGGCGGACAGAAACTCAAGTTTCTCGACCTGGACGCCGCCTTTCCTAAAACGATCATCAGCCGCATCATGGCCGACAGGAAGACCTGCCAGAGGCACGAGGACTGCGACTACTTCGACTGCAGATCCGTCTGCTCGAAAGACAAACGTTGCGAGTCGCCAGTCATGAACAATAATTTGCAGGTGAGTCTTTTATACTGTTCTTGGAAAGCAGGTAATCTTTGAACGTTAACGAGATTCAAATGTTTCACGCTTGTTCCTACGAACCGATTAATTAAACTTATCAAACCCCTTGCACCTATGGTTACTCGTAGTATAGTTGAAACGTAGAATTTGTTTAATAATACGCGATGATTTTATAATTAATTCCGGTATTTCAGATTGTATGCGAGAAAATATTTCTCGGTTGGACTCTCTCCGGGACTATCATAATACCCGGACTACTTATGTCGGAGCACACCACCAGTACATTGGCAGTGATGCTACGGCAATGCGCGAACCCGACCGCCGAGGTAGGACACTTGCCTCGTGCTGCTGTGCCGGAGAGCTTGAAAACACGACTGTACAACATGCTACACGAAATGGAACAGGAAGTCGCAGCTTCCGTGTGAATATCATTTCGGACTTTTTAAAGCGAAACTGGCGATCAGTGGTTGGCGACTATTTATTTCATAATTGATATCTATGATCCTTTTGTATAGAATCGCTCGCAAAGATATTGGTATAACTTTCTTTTTAAATTGGACCAAATGATTTGGATTTTCTTACGATGTTAAAAGTAGAGATGCGACTATCGATTGTCGATCAAATTATCGATATTATCTATGGCTCAACGCCATATCCAAACTATATCGTATATTAAGATTGGTATGATAAAAAATCACCAGTTTAACTACATTAAGAATTGAATATTTTATAATAAATATTATTAATAGAAAGATGTTGCGGGAAAGTTTTTTTTCAAATGTAATTCGATATTCAGACTGTTCGACAAAAAGATTGCCAACGAGAATGAAAGAATATAAGAGTGTAATGAGAAGGGCCTAGTTCTGTGTTCTTAATTTAGGAACATCGACAGATAAAAATTTAATCGCGAGCCACTGATAATGAGAGTTTCGTTTAGAGTGGCCTCCAAATTCTAGAATATAAGCAGACCATGTAGAATATCTCATTTTAATTAATACATGGATACACGAATTTACCAATAACGTCACCGACAAATGCTTCCATGAATAGTCGACGCATCGTACTTACGCGAATTAATAAATTATTCGATAATAAATTATTTTTGATAAGTTAAAAAAATCTTTATTAATGTTAATAATAATATATAATTATAAGCCAGAGATATGATATACCGTTTGCAATGTTATTTACGTTAGGTGGTTTCATTCTAATAATTATGGCTAAGTGAAGACACGACTGTATCCATGTACCGATTAAGATGAGCATGCAGATAAATGATTAAGTAGATAAATTCCTCATAGTTACAGATCTGTTCCTATGAGAAAAAATCGAATCCTAGAGCTTGTTACTCCGGCCTTGCAAAATACTTTACATTAAGTTTCAAGGTTAGTGTCTCTACACACGTGTAAAGTACCTCGGCTCAGACGAGGCAAAAAGAATTGTATAGTTTCGATGAAAGGAACAATCTTTGTACCTTAACGGCGTAAGCAAATAAGTGACCATTAGAGGCTAGTGATAGCAATAAGGAAAAAAGATTATAAGCAATTATTACCAACATCGAGCACAAACGTAAACTACTTTCACTTAATAGCAGCCTTATTACCGAGTAATTCGAATCTATTTGATACGCTTATATAGAAGCCAAAGTACAAGGATATTATAACCTTTAATACATATTATTGTCGCACGGCTTAAGGCACTTGGGGTGGGAGAGAGCACCTTAAGGTAACAAACATATGACATATTCCAATTTTTTCAAAGATGAACACGAAATAAGAGAATCGAATTTTTTTAGCATTAACGCGTTACCTCGTTGTTTTTATTTTTTACATTATAATGTTACGAAACAGCATAGTCATTTGTTTCTTCTTCCATAGTTTACTGTTGGTAATATCGATTGAACTGATTAAACTTTAAACATTGATGGAACAGCTCAGAATAATTTACGTACGAATATGTACTTAATGGTCGTATATATACCACGTAAGAATTTTCAAAGATTTCAATTATTATAGAAATGAAGACCGATCGAAAGGCGATCACTTGTACTTATGAAAAAAAAGACGCATCTTTTAATATTTATAACATCTAATCGAATAGAATGTTGGAGAAATTCCAAAGGATAAGATCAGAAGATTTTGTTTATAAAAGAAACGAACGTGCGCATTTTTCGCAAACTTTCAGAAAACGAAATAAAAGGATTCAGTTGTCCCGATCCGTTACAGTGTCCTACCCTCCTCGAGTATAATATTAGTATTGTAACATCGATTTATCTCAGTAGAATTAAGAAACTTTTCCCCCTCTCTTTATTACTCGAATCTAACGGGTAACGTTGACTTTGATCAGTTTTGGGTCGTTGAAAGTCTCAAGTCTCAACTCAAGATCGTTCCGCATTTTTATGTACATGTATATACATATATATATGGTTCGTGATCGCATAGACCAAAATATTTGTACCTCTGATTTTCAAAAATAAAAAATCCATGCCTTAAAATGATATTTTTAATTCGCACGTTCCTATATTCCAAAACAGGTGAAACTGTACATCGCTTTTGAGATGATAGATGACAGAAATAGTTGAGATCTCTAGGAATAATTACGATGGAAAAAGAACAATATTGATCTAACATGATCTAGCAGGAAGCCATCATCTTTCCTCAAAAATTTTAACACTTCCCCCTGGAGAAAGTGTTTCTCATTTATTTAAAAAGTCGTACTGAAAAATCACGCAAATCTTTATTATTTGTGATTCTCGAGATATTTTCAAAAACAGACGATTTTCAAATATCTCCGAGACCTCGTCGCTTTAAACCGTATCTTAACTCAAAATAGAACTCCATTAGAATTGCTTGATCGCTGCAGGTGTCATAATTTTTCTAATTTTCTGCTCAATAAACTTCCCCTATTAGCGAACACGGTTGTGTTCACTGTAACTATTACTGGCGAATGGTCGGAAGACAAATCGAAGTTCGGTATCGATTCTACGTAACAAGCTGACATGCCGCCGATGATAAAAAAGTCCAACAGGTCTGGGAGTCTCCTCGGATCCGTTGGCCAATAAGTGGGCGTTTCGGTTGAAATGACGGTGTAGTTTTTTTCTTCCACCAATTTCGCCAGCTCTCTGCCCCTGGTGGTGGTCAGTCTGGAGCCCCACATGACGTGCTTGCTGTTATAGTCACCCCCAGCGATGAAATTATAGCCCAGCGTGCAAAAGAAGCCCTCGAAGTTCTCTTTCTTCAAGTTGTAACTCGGCGGAGAATATATCGCCGAGATCGCGATGTCGTATGGAAATGCTTTAACTTTCACGGTGGTGGCTTGAAGATAAGCTCTGGAGTAGCCATGGAGTTCGCGGTGAACAACGGAATCTTTGACTAGCACAGCTGATCCTGCACGGCCGGTATTGTTTGGATGGTTGGTGTGATAGCATTTGTACTGTGGAATATTGAAACGTGATTTATCTGTGAAATGTGTTTCGCTGATCAGCATTACGTCTATTAGGTGGAGCTTAAGGAAAACCTTTATGTCTTTCTTGTGTCGGCGGACACCGTTCGCATTCCACAGAGCAATTCGGAGAATATTAGCCATTGTATGTTTTCCATTAGTTAACATGTTATTTGGTGTTCTGTTGGAGAAATCGACTATAAATATAGGATAGAAGAATCTGAAATTGTGAGTGCCTTGTTACGATGATCGTCTCTAGATTTCGACCTGTTAGTAAAGTAAGACCTCGTCGGTGGAGAAGAAAGGTTTTGCGAACGATTTGAAGAGGATGCTGAAACAAGTTCGGAAACGAAGCAGTAAGGCGAAGCATAAAACCATGTTAACAAGCAGTGGAAAGGGAGCAATGCAAAGGCGAAGTTTCGGTGCCGAAGCGTAGCAACGAAACCATAATTTAAGTATGTAGAGCACGTGTATTGAATGAATTGTTTATGCTATAAGAGAACGGTTACATTTCCGTCAAATCGCCACTGATGCCGCAGGAATCATTTAGGGATTTCCTTAGGATTTTCCTGATGTTTTCTTCGCCATTGGTTCAATGTAAATGGGTACTAGAGTAACCTCCTTATGATTGTTTTCTTGATTCGACGGGCATGCTGGTGACTATATCGAATTTGCCGAGAAGATCGAGCAGAGGGTACGATTAGGTTTGTCTCTGCTGCTTTTGTATAGACCATAGACCGACGATAGCATTCGCAACCTTTGTAGTTGGCTGAGTGGACTTTACCGGCTAAGAGAAAGGAAAATATGATGAATGCTTCATTAATAAGTTATTTCATTGAACTTTTCTATCGATGTCTAAAATAATATATTGTTAATAGGAAGATCGCTCATTCGATTATAAATCCGGCGAGCTTAATTATAGAAGCAAGATCGGTATACTGACCGTGAACGATGGGAGACAAGCCGCATAGCTGATCGCCAGCATACAACGACGAAGAAGCAATACCGAAGGATTTAAATAATACACAGGACACATGATACAGGATGTCGCTTCGGCAGATACACGCTTCGAACTCTGATCGTCGTTAAAATGAATTCAACGATATAAGATATTATGACATTGAATCCCTAAATAATACTAAAATAGTTTTTCCGGCTTCGCGAGCCAAATACTGTGCCGACGTCACGTCTCGCATCCCGATTATTGTTTCGGCAATGCATAAATATATTTTTAAGAATTTGTATATCTTTATGTTCCTCAAGTTATATCCACATTTTTCAAATCCCTTAATGGGTCTAATCTTCGGTGATCTACAAGCATTTTTATGATTCTTCAAGCGTTTGCCCTATGGTGAAGTCGCAGCATGGGCGCCTGAAAAGTGGACATGCAATTTCTCAATTGTTAGTGGATGAGATTGATTGCAAAAGCTGTCAAATTAAAGAAGAAACCATCATTTATCGGTTAGGCTAGATTTTTTCATGCTCTAATGCTAATAAACAGCGTTAAAATCGAATTAATGGCGATGTAAAAAACTGTACAAGTGGCGCCACCCGCGGAGAAACGCTCAAACTTCTCGCCATAATTTAGTGAGTAGTTTCACCACTTCTCCGAGAGATTACCGTATCTCCGTCATGTACCGTATTCGATTATTAGTTTTTCAAGTCTTGATGGCTCGAATGAAAGCTGAAACAATTTGCTATTCAACTAATCTAATGCAGAAATGTTATTGATATTTATTAACAATTTCGCAAATCTACAAATCGCGGATGTACCTATCTGAGAGCTGATATTTGGGTCTTAGCCATATGGCCGAGACGTGAGATAGCGCTACTGTTCAATATAGTTTGATTTCAGCTTTCGAGACGCGAGATGGCGCTACATTTATACCACATTCGTAATTCATTGTCGCTGAAATTCACTTCCAGCGATACTGAAATGGCGAACGCATAAAGAGTATTGATTTATGTTGCTTGATAGTAGCTTTTGTGGCTCATGGTAAATGGCGCGTGCCAAGTAAAATACATACTGAATTCAAGTTCACTTTCTATGCGGTGAACATTAATTGCTACTCTATACCGCTTGTCAACCGGTTAGGGCGCCGTGTTTGCTAACGCTTCTTCGTAAAAATATAGTAGTTATCCATTGAGTTTTCTCATAGGTATTTATTACAATTTACCACATGTTCCAACCAAACTGTGAATCTATGCATTTACGATATCTATGTATTTTAAAGATATAAAAGAAAATAGAACACTAACAAACATTAATTATATTTCTAGTCTACGTTTATTGTAAGCAATGTTATAGCTAATATATTTTAACATAATTTATTCTAATTAAGATTTGCATAAAAATGCGCATTTTAATCTATATCTAGTTATATATTCAAAGCAGTAAATTCAATTTGTTCGAGATTTATTCCATCCGTGTTGTTGAAGTATTCCGAGTTTTACGTATTAATGAAAGTGGATTGGACTTCGAATAATTAGTAGACATGCAAAAGTAGGTAATGTTGGAAAGTTTAGTTAATTGATCAAATATTTTCCAGGGAATGCTTGGAAAGTTTCAACAGTGGAAAAGTTTTTAAAATCTCATTATTTCTCATTTGAAATTGTGTCAAGTTCTAACTACAATATTGACTGCAGATGTCTACTATTGTTTAAGAAATTCATAAAATACGAGACTAGAAATATTTTAGAACGGTTGGTTAACAGTAGTTTTCGACATATGGTTCAATTGCACTAAAACTAATTTCAATCTAAAGACCAGAGGTGAATACTTTTATTTCTCAGTACTCAAGAATGTATTCGTAGCATATTTCTAGCTGTAAATAATAATAATGAAATAATAATAACTTAAGGCAATATGCAAATAGCTTGTAAAAATGTGAAAACAAACGACATTCGAATACACATTTCAATGATTCAACTTCTATTACATCTATAATGTTTCACAGTGTATTGATATCACTGGGGATGATAGGGAATGGTAGTAGATCGTTAGCGTCACAGAATATTGGGTCACGGAATTTATTCCGTGTCAAGTTTATTCTTATATCTCGTCAATGTCTATACATGGAGTAATCCAATTTCAAATGTATCTGACATATTTTTAGGTGATGCCCCCTTCAAACATTCTAAAAATTTACATTAATTTCTACCAAAAAGTTTAAATACATTTATTTGCAGAAAATAGAGGAAAAACTATATGTAGCGTAAAACCATACGAGCTTTCATTAAATTAAATTATATAATCTAATATAAGTGTATAATGCAACTACAGAAATTTTAATTGCTAAACCTAACATTACAGCTGTTTTTTTAAAAACAACTAAACCTTTTAAACCTAATTTACAGATCTGACTTGTAAGTTTCCGGGGGTTTTCACGCGGATGAAGCGTTCGTCAAAGGAGGTCTCGAGGGCACGGGTTGAGCCTATCCTATTCTGTTCGTCGATCTGGCAGAAACTAGTGCCGATATCCTATTCGATAAGCTCCGAAAACTTGTCGAGAAAGCTCCCGAGTAGGCTGAAAGTATTAGCAACTGGCTGGGCTGCTGGCACACGCAGCCACGAAAACGTAAACCTGCGGAATTAAGGATTCCATCGAGTTGCAAATGTTGGCTCCCCGTAGTTTCGAAGTTAGTTACGTCTTGCTTTAGCCGGGATGCTTCTCAGCTACTTGCTCGCGTTGAATGTTCCGTCGGCTCTGGCACGGGCGTCTGCAGAATCCTGTCGAGATTCAGTTGAAGGACCTCATTCCAACCATACGAAACGCCAGGAATCATAACACCCGCTTCACCCGTATGCGGGAAGTTTTAGAACCGTGTCGGACCTTCATTGTTTCCTACAAATAGTTATAGTATATACTTCTCCGCTCGATCCGATTGAATACGTCTGGCAGGGACCGATACGTTCACTTTGCGATTAAACATTTCACAGTGAACTGCTCTCTACGAGGGTAAAGCGAGCTGTTGGATCCGTAAATGTTAGCACATAAATAAGTAATTCAGAGTAATTATTATTCAACATCTTATGATCGGAGTTTTTGGTATGGGTATACAAAATTTATATAATTCGAAACCAGCATATCTGTAAGTTAGAATCGTTTAACCTCTCAAATAACAATTTCCAGAATTTCCAAAGAATTGCGTGCACTCTAATATGTAAAGTGAAGGGTTAAGGATTGGGATTAACAGAGCAAGTTTTCTAGAATTAAGTGAAATTAAAGTACCCGATGATTCTACCACTTGTAGAATTTAGAGAAATTAGTACATTTATATTCTTTTTGTTAGAATCTCATGTTCAGAAATTATTAATGAAAAACTTACCAATTCAGCTGTAAATGTTGTAATCCAGAAGATGTAATCCACTTATGTAGAACGGCACAGATTACACTAACTGGCACTTTCACTTTTGCTGCACTATTATTCAACACTGATCACAAATTGTTCAACAATTACTACTTGTCCGAAGTATCCAGCGATATTTTGTGTGGCCCCGAAAATGGCCGATTAAATTTAAATTCGGTGCTCGAAATGTCTACCGTCCATGTCGAGACACCATCTCGCCTGGAAGGGTACTTGCCTTCTTGCAATTTCCTTGCTGTAGCACACGCGTCTCCATCGAGCTGCAAATACACCCAAATTATTTTGAGCTGTTCTTGCGGCGTGTACATTTTAAAGAACCGAGATGTTGCATCAACGAAATCTCGAAGGAAAATGACCTTGACTAACCTGAAACTGACAACGAGCTGCGTATGCACCCAAATTATTTTGAACTGTTCTTGCGGCGTGTACATTTTAAAGCACCGAGATGTTGTATCAACGAAATCTCAAACGAAACTGATCTTGACTGACCTGAGACTGACTACGAAGATATTCACACAGCTGTGGCGATCCTTGCACGTGCACGTCGTCAGGTTGCCGCCAATTGTTTCTGGACAGTCGACGCGCGACGCTTTCCGCTTCAATTGTTTCGAAATTTTTCCGCACGACGACCAGGTGGCAGCACCGAAATAAATTTCGAAACAATTGAAGCGGAAAGCGTCGAAGCTGTGTGAACATCTTCTTAGTCAGTTTCAGGTCAGTCAAGGTCAGTTTCGTTCGGAATTTCGTTGATACAACATTTCGGTTCTTCAAAATGTGCACGCCGCAAGAACAGTTGAAAATAATTTGGGTGTATGCGCAGCTGGATGGAGACGCGTGTGCTACAGCAAGGAAATTGCAAGAAGGTAAGTACCACTGTTATGTATAATGTATCACTGTTTTCCGTTATCAGGCCGAACCGCGCGATCCTAAATCAATTTTTGTCGGAACGATCGGCGAAAGTTTGGAACCGAGTCGCTCTGACCGAGTCGCTCGGCCTACGAATCGCGTCGATAAACGCGACCGATCGATCCTTGGTCTGTAAATATAGCGAGACAGCGCCGCGATCCCGTCGCGAAGCGTATTCCGCTCGTTGCATCGTCGGCTCGAAGGGCTAAACCCTTCCATTAACCTCGAGCTCGTTCGCCGTCTCGCGTAATCCCCCGGCCCGTTGGCTGGTACAGGCAATTTTTAACGTATTTCTGGGTCGGATCGCGTCTTCCCTGGGACAGCTACTGCGCCGTGCAACGGCAATCGACGTAAATGGAAATCCAGGAAGCTGAAACTTGGATTGAAATCGCAGCCGGGTCCCTACCCGATGAACCAGTCGATACTTCTTAGGAAAATTGCCGGGTTCCCAGAGCCCCGCCGCGTGCTCTCATTCATTTCCCGCGGACCGATCTACATCCACTTTGTAACCGATCCCGGTCGCTTCGAAGTCGAAGCGAAGTCGAACAGCTTTCCCGTTCTATGGCTGATTAATTACTGTGATTCCCGATTAAGTTCCTCCGGCTACTGTTACGGTCTAATGATACAGTTTTGTTCGTACAGCAGCCTTCGATACGTGAGAGCTATTGGGCAGGTGTTCGAAGTTTATGGGTCACGTGGAGCACTCGAATTCTGCAGCGTTAAATCTATTTTACCGAGAGCAACTCTGTTACACTATAGTTTAGTTCAATCATCACTGCTGGTTTCGATTGGCTAAATTTATTGTAATTTAGCGTTCGAGGACGTCTGTTTGCCATTCAATTTCTAGTATACTTCCGGCAGGTCGATTGCAATTATCGAATCGTCATTGCATTTGTTGTTGCACGCTGCACACTCTAATTATAAACCTTATCGAATGGTATTTATAATGTAATACGTGAAAAATACTCGACACGCTCGATTGCGACTACGATATTTAGGAAATTGAAACTCATCGAAATGACTGTTCCATTTAAAAAAAAAACAATACTTTCCACCTGCTTTGTTATTAATTATACTTATCAAGTGTAATCAATATTTATTCAACTTTTACTCTATGTAATTAACACATGTAGTTTTGCTGGAAATTTATAGAACAATCGTTAGGATAAAGAGGGAATATAAACTAGAAATATAAAAATTTCGTTTAGAATTCGATTCAATGAAAATGATATTCGCGTAAATCGAGGAACGGTTGCGTATCGGTTGCAGAACTTTTCGAAGCGTTGCTTTAAAAAAAAAAGTCCTAAGAATTGTCTTATAATCAGAGCGTTAAACTAGAGAGGTCCCTTGGCGCATAATGGCAGCACAAGCTCGCTTTTAACCGATGCATCGAACAACGGGATGCATTTCGTTACTGGATCCCGTCAGTCAGCCCGATCGGGATCACGGCTCGCTCGTTCGCGAACGAGCATCGCAGGCCAAACGCACCGAGTGCTTCGAACCGAAATTGAATCGAGTCGCATTGTTCCTCTCGCTTCGTTTGCCAGCAAATCTACAATGTTGCAGGGAATGCGCAACGTGACCCGACTTTGCTTCGCCGCTAGTAATTGTCTCCCGATTACGGGCGCAGCCTTCAACAAGCCATGCACAACCGGAAAACCAAACGCCGGGCAAGTTAAACGCGTCGCAATTGCACGAACCGTCTATAGAATTGTCACCGAAACTTCCGCGGCGAAATCCGTCCTATTTCTTCGGCGAAACCGGCTCGATATTCACGGAAATCCGCAGACTGTTTTTACGTTTCCAAATAGAAGATTGTTAACGACGGCAGAGGAAACTTTTCTATATTATAGTTTATAGATTATAGTTGATTACTATCTATAGTAATTTATTATCGTTGATGTTGCAAGAGTACTATCTATAGCAATTTTTATTCCAATATTTCGGAAGACGTAGTAATTCGGTAATATTTTTTATTTCACTTAATTCATTTCTACAGGATCAGCCGAATTGTTAACTATAAAAATGACAAGTGGTTGGAACAAATTCCTATAAAAATCTAAATCTAAATCTTTTTGCTTTATAGGGCTGAATAAAGTGTAGAAACCGGTAAAGAAGCCGTAGTAGGATTGAAAGCTACCGAGGGTTGACCTGGAGGCAACTCGTCACGTTGCCAAGGTCTTTGAAGTTCCACGTCCGCACAGGTATCGCCCTAACCCCTTCCCAAAGATAGGCGCGCTTCTGCGTTGAAGCATCGTCTTTTAGTTTGCCAAGATGCTTCTTATTTTCTCGGACGGTGTCCATTGTTAAGCGGCTCGAGACGCATAATAAAGCAGCCGTTAGTAAACTATTGCCTAGGAAACCATTACCGTGGACGCCCGCCGTCCGGATGCATGCAAACGGATGGACGGAAGCGTCGCGTCGCTAGAACGTAATTTGAGGATTACGCCTGCTCGTATATTATCGCTGAACAATGGCCGAGAGACGTCGCCGTCGTACAATCACGCACGTAATCCGCAAGGATCTTCTGAAATTCTGCGCGCCGCGCGCCGTCTCTTGACTCGTGCCTCGAACACCATCGGGGACCGACAAGCTGCTTCCTTAGAGCTTCCGATGTGATATGCTATGATCCCGTAGGATTAACTTCCTCGAAAGTGGGCCAAATTGTTTTCTACTTTAGGACCTTGTTTCGCTAAATACTGCGGAATTATTTACCCTTCCTCAAGACGATTACTCTAACAACCGAGCAATATTTTACGACGAAATTGACTATCTGATAGTTAACCAGTTACATACGTAACAATTGGGTTATATATCGGGTTGGGGAATTCGTTCTTTTATTTTACAACGATTTGTTGCGGTTTGACAAAGTGTATAATTCGATGGAGCCGTTTCTGCTGCAGAAAACTGTGTTAATAGTTACAACAATAAATTAATACATTATTTATTATTTCATTTACTACGTGAAAGTAATAAATAAATAAAGGAATAATGTAATTTCCGTCAAGGAATATTTTGTTTCGCCAAACCCTTGGAATAGATGATAGATGATCTTTCTATCATACGATAAATAGTTGCATTGAATTGTTTAAAAACTGTTTGTAATTAAAGTATTGTTTTCTTTATCTGTAACGTCATTGTACTATACTTCTATCATCACTTTACCGATATTACCTCATGGCTGAATAGTTTCAAGTTATTTCTCGCCGCAGATTTAATACATGCCTTTGAATAAAATTGTAATAAGTTCGCGTTGTAGGACGTTACATCGGAGAAGTTAGTTGTACACTTGCTCGCTTAAATGGGGGCCAAGGGTCCGTAACAGACCGGACAAGTAGTACAGGCTCGTTTCGGGTCGGACACGCAATATAGACTCACGCATGGTCAGACAAGTAGTACAGGATCGTTTCAAATCAGACCAGTGATATAGGATCGTGTAGGCTAGACGAGTAGTATAGAGCTCGCTCAATCAGACAATCGATAGTTACTGTTACTCGTGAATGTATACTATCACCGATATAATATTCACGAGTATAGAAACAGCGTTTGACTTGAAACTTGCCAAGCACTACAAATGCCTTGTAGAAGTTGAGAGAATGAATTAATATAAATCTTGCACGATTTCGATTAAAACACGTGTTCGCACAGCGGTAAAGTATCTTTGGAACTTCGGGAATAGCGAAATGAAAAACCGGCGCGGTTAACTGCGACACGGTAACGAAAGAAGTAGCATAAAGTCGCAAATGTGACGAGTTTAACAGGAAATTGTCGCGACCGGATGTGTCCGCACGTCGTCACGCCAGAAAACTTCGTCGATGAAAAATTGAGAACGTCACAATGAAACCGGGCGCATTAACGTTAGTTTATTTTACAGTTCGCTTTATGAGGCACATAAACGTTCAGCGGGTAAGTTCCAGCGGATCGTTACATAAAAAAGGGGCGAGGGAATAAGCATCGCGAAACTGCTGTTACAACGGTACCAATTACGGTCAGATAAGTTCTCTTCGCTGCAGGGTCGCGAAAAACTTCCGCGGCGAAACTTCACGGTTACGTCGCCGACCGCGGTTTTTCACTCGGCCGAGCGTCTCTCGAAATTTTCGCGGAGAAATTATGCGGCGGCCCTGAGGCTGACAGCCGACGCTGGCTGCGAATCAAACTTCCCCGGTAACTTCTGGTCGCTAGATGACGACTGTTAATGCGACCAGCCGAGAACAATGCCGTGTAATTATCATTTATATTAGCACGGAATGTACTCACTTTGCCGACGAACACCATGAATATACCGCGTCTCGCCGACCGGCGAAAAGTATCTCGCCGGAATAATCACGGCGTTCGTCGCAAAAATTATTCATACGATGCCCCGTAGAAAATGTTTCCATCAAGCGAATGAAATAAAATGGCATGTTTGTACCTCGTATCAAATGAAACAGTTAAATGGACTACGCTGCGCGGTAATCCTTGCGCACGCTCGTGAAAAACTCTAAGGATTTTTAAAATCCCTGCAGTTAAAAAAATCTTTATTCAATCTATATTCAAGTATGGAAAAATTTCGTATATCTCCTTCCGTATATCTTGTTACATTGCTTATATATAGATACGAATATATTGCAGTCGAATCTTGATTATTCGAACCGTCATACCCGAGTTCATCGTCGAAGCACGTTGTATACATGTGTAACTAAATCGGCCTAAGGTGATGCATGCAAGAATCAATTATCTAGTCAATTCAGATTTAATCTAGCGCTTAGATTGGGTAACTGTTCTATTGTGGTAGCACTCAGGATTCTCCGATTAGTTAGGGATACAGGTTTTACAATATTTATTTTACAATTTGGTAATACTGTAAGACCAACGTAGAAATTCGTTACAAAATAATAAAAAATATTAGAAATGAAGAAATATTAATTCCATATTATTTACATCGTTAGGATTGAAAAACTGTAAAAAAAGCAATTATATATCGTTTCTTAAAGAAAGAAATAATTTGCGGCGGCAAATAGGCGACGGCGTCCCGTATTCGCAGTTTCGGGTTAACTGTGAAATGAATTTAAACGAAACTCGAAAAAAACAGGAGCGATTTCTCTCGCGAATCAAGAAGGAGTTATCGAGAAATCGAATTTCATGCGGCACCGGCAACCATCGCGCCGGATCGTTTTCGAACCCGTTTCGCTCCGAGTCCCTAATTCACCTCTCGCGTATCACGGATAGCGCGGATGGAAATTCCGTCTGATTGACGGAAATAAATTTTTCTCGAAATCGTGCCGCGCCCACTTCACCCCTCCTCCACCCTTGTATTCCCCGGGGTGCCATCGGCGGCTCTCCCCTCGCGTCAGACGTTGATTCGCTCGGGAAAGGATTTACGTTCCCAATTACGATAAAACCGTTTATTTAAGAATTGCACAGCAACTCGCGAGTCTCTTGCTAGAAAGAGTCCTTTCCACTCGATGTTGTTCGGAATTAAAATACGCGGGCAGGAGTGGGAGGAGGAGAAGGAGGAGGTGGAGGAGTAGGCGGGGAGTGAAATCTCCACGTTCTTCGGCAGGCCCTTTTATCTTCGCTGCAGGGTAAGGAATTACTGCAGCCAGCCAGAAAGGGCGAGACACTCGGTCTCGCGCCGGCATTAAGACGGGCGCGGAAATGGCTTTCTTTTTTCCAGCCTGGCAGTCTTGCTTGCTAATTAAATAAAAGGTTCGCCGGGAAAACGACGCCCTTAGTTACCTACCTATCCTCCCTCGCGGAAATTCGCGCGGCGACGGGAGGAGTATCCAGGGAACGTCTTCCAGCCGTGGGCTGATAGAGACCCTCGTGCTGCCTATCTTTTGCCACCCCCGCGACGGTCAACTTTCAACGTTTTTCAAGCACGGTCGCCCACATCCCCACCCTCTCCCCAATTTGATCTCAACGACTCCGACCATTTACGCTTCCTCTTCTCCTTTTCCGCACCTATTTTTTTGTTCTCCCCGAGTATCTTTTATGCTGATTACCGTCTCAAAGGATCGCTGCCGCGCATCGCGCTGTTTTCTGGTCACGAGTATGCAGCTGTTTTCTATGTAGATGCTTTTAGAATGGAAACAAAATGTTTGGGGATATTTTATAAAGGGATCAGAGGATCTGAATTGATGCGGGCTTTGCCGCTTCTCAGGTTAAAATAGCTCAACTAGATTTATCCCGTGTTGAAGAAGTCAACCCATTCCCAAAATTCTGCGAACGTTCATTTTAGTTAGCGTGTCAAAATATGGATATTAATTTGTCAAAAACGGCACAGTTTATTTCTATCCCTGGCCGGCAGTTTGTCCGACAACAAGATGATCGAGCGTTCCGCTCGCGCTGGCCCTTCGGTTCAGCGTTTCGCTTTGTTCCAGACGGGTCCCGTCGAGACCCGTGACCTTTCACAGCCAAGAAGTACGCCGGGTCAGAGTTGGTTTAGCTTGCGGCCGTTTCCACAAGGCGACTTACCTTCGACTCGGCTCTAAATGGAGCCCCTCAGACACGACGGACGCAACGCCTACCGAAAAGGTGTCCGTCCGAGCGAAGAAAGCGCGAGCGGAGTGCACTCGGCCTACCTGAATGTTGCACAAAGCCGGATAAAAGGTCCCGGCGCATCGGGCGAATTGAATAAGCTCTTTTCTTTCAGTGCCGGAGGTCGTGTGAAAGTTTTTCCAAACTCGCGACTTCAAACGCTTCCCAGCAAAAAATCTGCCGTACAAAGACGGAGGGGCCGGCGCCAGGGACGGACGTCACGTTTGTTATTTACGAAAATACGGGAAGTCGCCCGCGGAACGAAATTTGCGAACCCTTGAAGCCGTACCCTTTTGCGAAGGTACCGAATCAAAGGAACCATGCATCTCTAATTAACTAGTTCGTGTAAATATTAATTTTACGTGTTCTGACGCGTTCGAAATACAACGGGAACAGTTATATAGAATAAGAAATATAGTAGGAACTTTTTCTAGTAAAGATTTCTAGAAAAAATAAAAATGATCTGTATTAACGGCAAGGTAGAAGAATTTTAAAAATATTCCTTTTCTTTCTCATGAAAAATAATTATATGTCGAGTTGAAAATAATTCAACAACGTTCAAATTCTTTCAATGTTTCTACCGTCTCGCGATCGTTCCGTTTTGTCATTGAATGCACGAAATCCGTTGTCTGGCCATGATCGTCGTTTGGCAAACTAGTTTAAACAGTCTATCGTTTGAACTGAATGTTCTGTTCCGTTCCAAAGGAAGTTTGCCGAAACTTGACTACGCAAAGCAATCCTTAGAACGACTACAATAGAAGAGATCAGACAATCGTGCGCGTAGCGTAATTCAATGAAACGAAGGACAATAGTTCTAACAAAATCGCGGCTTCCGCGGCCGATTGCCTGCCGCTACAAAGAGGCTGTCTTAAAACCGGGCAAGTTAATTCTTGAATAATGTCAATGTTTGTTCGCGCGGGAGCCTCGACGTCGCGTTATTTGAAATACGTACGGTATTCGGGCACGGGGCCGTTGCCAGCGTGACTGCGAATCGAATGCCTTTGCCAGTCGCCGGGCGGTATAAGTTTATTAAGATCGTTCGATAAATTGTTATTGCCGTTGTAAACGAGACTGCCGCGACCGCGGTTCCGCTCTATACTGACGGACACAATAGTTTCGCCGTTCTTTCGAGCCAATATCGACTGTCCGTCGTTCCGATAAAGCTACTCCCCTCCACCCTCCCCCGGTGTCCTAGCGGGAACCGTTGTAAATATGCTGAGGAAACGCGGACTTCTTGGTGGTAGTGGCCGTCAGGACGCGGCCGGTTCACGGTTCCTCGCGGTGAAATGCATCGCGATCCGCAATAATCAGAACACTCCTGCGGGGAGGAACACAAAGGGGTAATGCCGCCGGTTTGCTCGCCGGAGAATTGCTTAGTTTCACAAAGCGCTGGAAATTAGTGACTGCGACAGCAACAATAGAGACGCAAATGAGAAGAATGCTATCCGCGTGCATGGCTCCCGACGATCGTCGTCATACAGCCGTTCCAATCACAAAGCAATAATTGTTATACGCGTATCTCGAGTAATTCGAGCGTGCCGAGATCCCGAACGCTCGCCCCGCTTTTAGTGTCTAATTGGCTGTAACAATACGGTGGGGATTCTACTCTCTTCTTATCATAAAGCGATAAACCCCCCGTTACTGCGAGAAAAGTAGCATTTACTGCAACGTAATTGCGACAGGAGAATCGGAATTCTTCGGGTGAGAGACAGCCAGCGGGACCATAATGTTTGCACTGTTCGCGAACGAGATGTAACAACAATCGCCAATTTCAAGCATTCTAGATACTTTAGAAATTGCATTGTCTCAGATGGCCACGGTATAGTTCGTAAACAACGTAACACTTGCAAAAATCAAAATTCAGGCCACTGTTTTTCGTTAATAACTCGTAAAGAAACCCGCGGATTGCATTATATATATTTTTTTTATTATTCCTATATTTTCCGAAAAATTCTGTTTTTCCGCTTATTTCGTAATCTCCGTATTTTAATTTGTACTGCCAGTGAAAGAATACCATGTGTTGTTCGGCTAAAGGGAAGTAGGCCACTGAAATAAGTGCACGAGGCTTTCCAGCTGGAAAATAATGTAATTTACGTTTAAGCGGATCAGTAAAATGTGGTATTTTATAGTTAGCCATGTAAGTAGACTTTGAGTACACATTCGACAAAACTAGAAATCTCTACTAGTACCAAAAATACATCATCGGTCTTCTAGAGTGTCAGTCTTTAATGAACCCAGTAATATCATTAAAGTTTTTAAATATTAGACTGCAGGTTCAACACGTATACAAGAAAAATGTTTAAATCGTGGTTATTTGAAGAATTTAAAAACACTCTTACATTTAGACTGCAGATTTTCTGAATTTGTAGCGAGAATGGATAAACAGAACAGAGAACAGAGGAGACAAATAAAGAAACTAAAAAATGCTGCTACGATAAATGAAAAGCTTCTACTGAAAAAAGATCACGTGCAAAATAATATAACACGCCTTTAATCCGGCAGTAGAATGATACAGTCTATATCCAGCCAAGTAGTAGTTTCCACTCAAATCAGACAACACGGAATCCCCGCATGACTAATGCAAATACTGCAGCACAGTCTTTAAGAATATCTGCATATGGTGTATGCCAGCCTCTAATCAGTCGCGCAGTGTTGACCAATTTTTAATCAGTAGTAACATATAATTACCCAAGTGGTATAGATCGATGAAGCATCAGCTTTCCATCGTCCCAGTGCTATAGATTAATTTAAAGTTATTCACGTGGTATAGACCAGTGTCATGACTACATGGTCGGAAATCGATCATTGGTACTTATACCCGGGAACACAGTTGTACACGTTCCTATCGTTCCATTGTCACCAGCTACAGTATTCTCTCCATAACTGGCAAAAAGATCTCGAGCATAACTCTCTACAATAATAAATAAATTTTCCAATTTTTCATTATTTGAATTATTTGCCTCGTGAATCCCTGACCCAATAAATTCGTATTCACATAATATCTTATTCGAACGAATTCTTACTTAAATCAAATTTTATTCCAACCAATTTGTATGTTCCATCCGTCATCCGAATAAAATTTTGCCCGAGTTTGCTTCGAATCAATATTGAGAAACAAATAAATATTTATCAAATAAATATTTATTACTATAGGTACATATATCGGGTGGTGTTTGATCTACACCTACACGTTCGGTTTTTTTCTTTTTTTACAATCAGCCATAAAAATCGGAAATAGAAATTTTGCGAATGCATCGTGCCGGCCGGTCTTAACGACTCGCGCTCTCTGTTTAGACGATCCGCTATCGGGGTAGAATCGTCCCGGTATTCTTGCAGGCCCCGTAGTATTTCGAAGGAAAACCGACTTGGCAGCTTGGTAATGCGAAGCATCTTTCACGGTAAAGTGGTGCCGCGTTGCGTGCTGCCTCGCCCGGGACAAATATGTCTGCGAAATAGGGCTGAGCTCCAATTCCACGCGGAGAGCCGCTATTTATGTTGCCTTGCTCACGATCGTTCCGTTTGTTCATATCTCCGTGTGGTACACGCGCGCGTTTCCCCTGGCCCTTCCGCGACGATTCCCTTTGTGTAGGGGCCGTTTAGACGATACCCGAACCACCGGTTGAGATAGTTTTCAGAAGAACGTTGACGCCGACTTCCAAACCGAGCATTAAGCTGCTATCTGATTGCGGTGACGTCGTTAAGTAACGTCGTTCTCGCACGTAACCTTAACGCGTTGGCTCTCACGTGAATCTCCGCACGTCTACCCGTAAGTATCACTTACTCCTGAGGTACAGTCTGCTGCATAAGAACGTGGACGAGATTGCGTGAATGTAAGTATCTGCGCTTCAAATTTAGTAGCGTTATGAGGGTATCCTTCTGCGGGTTAAACGTTTCGAAGCAGTGTCGAGTAGCGAGCCTAAAGGAATAATAATTGTTATAGTATTTGATATAGTATACATATAGTATATATAACAGTGTACAATATACAGTATACAATATGCAGTATACAGTATATAGTATTATAGTATTATAGTATTATAGTATTATAGTATTATAGTATTACAGTATTATAGTACTATAGTATTAAATCTTGGAGTTTCAACGATTGCAAGGGATGGAAAAACAGACCCACCGAACTGAATGGCTCTTTATGAGTCAACGCTAAACATTTCAACGAGCAATAAACGTGTGCAAAGCGATAAATTTAATCTAAGCGATAAACGAATTCATTCAAGTCGGAGATTCGCGTTAGATCGAATTGCAAAAGCTCGCGAAGCATTTTCCGGCGGACAGCAGTTTCGTTTTAATACACGTCGGGGTCTTATAAGCTGGCGAAGGAACCAGGTTACTTATGGAGCGCTCATCTTCCTAGATTAGTAATCTTACGTCGAGAACGGTTCGATGGGATTGCAGAAACGTGACACAGTTTCGCTCGGTCTGGGACTTCGATTAGGTCGGTGAATATATACGGGTCGGGACGACAGAAATGATTATCTTTCGAGAAAAATGCGCGACTCTCGAGGATGGAAATAATGCCGATGTAAATCCCGGCCATTAATTCCTGGTGTCGTATTCAGTTAGGCGAAGAGAAACGCGCCGCGACGAGTTTCTTCTGGGTTCACGGACGGGGACGCGCGCAGACGGAACGTTTACGAATTTAGTTACCGAATCAGGGAACGAATGCGAAACAGCTATGTCATGATTATTCTCAGTCAAGTGCACGTATGTCTCTGTAAAGCTAAGCTATTCCCTTTGAGACGGTGCAGCCTGTACTTAAGTGACGGCTACGGTTCAATAAATGATAACGCGACGGACTGCCTCGCGGTCGATACCCTACGTTTATACGCAATAATAGCGATTGAAGTGATTAGTTCATACATAATTGTTGGAAGGGATTAAGCTACGTGGAAAACGTGCGGGTCACGATCCAATTTCTAAAATAGCAACTGCATTTTTAAGGCCGTTGCGACTCAGTGCAAAGGTCTACATGTTTTCACGAAATATTCTCATCAGAATGACGTTTACGAAGCATTTGTAGACGATGTATTTTTGCGATGGATTCGAAATGATTTTTCAATTCAAACTCATAGTAAAGCAGATCGTTAAATTGCCTAAACGTTACTAAGTTTTTGTTGAAGATAAATTTTTTTTTTCGTTTTTTGAAATTGAAATCTCTTGCCGACTAAATCTCTACCTTTCATGCTCCACTCAATTGTATTATTAATTATTAAAGTAAACAATTAAAGTGAAAGTGTATACATATAAAATACATTAAGAAAAGAATATATGTAGCTATACCAAGAAAAAAATATATATATATATTAAGAAAAATGGTAATTTATTTATGAAAAATTTCATTTCCGCAAAATCCAGCCATAATAGGGTAAATGCAGCGAAATCGTGGGGACTAGTTCGTGGCGCAGCCCGTATTTCTAAGTACATTCGATAAGAAAATGAGACTTAGGAAAATCGATCTTTTGAAGGTTCTTGACTAGAATAGCCTCTTGAGCATTGCTCTGTTCGTCACACGTTTAAGCAGCGGGAACGTTAGCAAACAAGGTACGAGTTACGTCTCCTCCACACTCGATAACAAAGATCAAAAGCGTCTTTACGAGACCGTTTCAGCGTGCAGGAGAACGAGAGCTTGGCCGGTCGAGCATTTAGCAGCACGGAATTCTCAGGTGTACTATAAACCGCATTAAGAGGGGACGGCGCGGGAACTCATAAAACTAACCCGTTCGCTTGGCTGGTGCCGTGGCCAAAAGTGAAAGCTCAGCGAAAGCACGGCCGCCGAGGAACCGTGACGTAGTCAGCATCCAGCGTTCCGTCCGGGACGTCCCGTTGCGTCGAAGTCGCGGGCCGATATTATCGACTGGATGCGCCGTAGTTGCAGCAGGCAGATTGGCCAAGAGCCGTGCAACGATGACGAATGACGTCCGGGAGAAATTTAATTGGCCCTGCGCGGCGTTCCAATCGTGTCCTACGGTAACTCAAAAATCTGTGCAATCGAGCGGTCCATTCTTCTCGTCTCCGACAGCTCGACGTTCCGCGAATGACTGGTTTGTCCGTGCAGCAAATATCCGGTGTCGGACGAAATGTCATTGCCACCTACCCCGCGAGTTCCGCGGCTCGGATTTGCGAGGCACAAGAGACGAGCAACTTTTTCATAAAGTGAGTCGTTCTCATCGAGAGTATATTCGTTTCTTCCTTGTCCTTTCATTTCCTTGATAAACGGCTCGCTCCCACCTCCTCCCCCCTGACAGAGAAAAAATGGAAGCGGATCGCGTCGAGGTCGCGCCAAAGGAATGCGCTTCCATCTTTTATGTGAGAATTTACACGAAGTTGAGCGCTGCTTCTGAAGTTCGCTTGCGAGAAGCGTTGGGAAGAAAGAGCCCCGTTATATGTATTAACATCGACGCGCGAGCGACGACGAGGGGATGGGCGACTTCTGTTTGCCCTGAACTCCGGGCTCGTAATAAAGTACGCGCGTACCGGGATAGAAGCGACGAATCCCGTACTGTTTACTGACCAATCTGCCAAAAGCACTTTCGTTTCCGCCTGCCGCCGGTCATGTAAAACACTGTCCGATATCGATCCGATTCGAACGCGGGACAGGAACAAAGAATCCGGTTCGGACCTCGATGTTCTTCCATGCCCGCAGGATGTTATTCGTTGAGGTTATACTTTGGAAGTCAGCGAAATAACAGGGACACGGATAAAGCGTCTGAAAGGCTAACAGCCTGTTCATGAAATAGAATTGGATAATGCGCTAAGGTAATTTGGCAGCTTTGTGGGATAAGCTTGCATTTAAGTCTACCAGAAACGCCCGCTTGGATTAACTCGATGAAAAGCTCAAACCTGTTAATCAGGCAAGTAGAATAGTCTGTCAGTGGTCAGACGGCATATGGTAATGATCGTAATCGACGGATATGGAACATGGTGACCACTAATCAAACAAAGAGTACGAGGATGTTAGCCATTTAGTTACATATCTGTCTAATTACTCGGATAAATAGTGTAAGCCTAATCGGGCGAGTAGAATAAAATTGCATGCAAAACTGGCAATTCATTTATTAATGTTACTAATTCGAGAAAGAATAAAATTTCGTTAAAGACAATACTTTTTCACTCGTTCTATCTAAAGGATTAGAATTTACGACCATGCCTATTATTATAATGTTCATAACACACATAATTATATAATATTCTAATTACTAATAATTCGTTTATCGATAGTCATTTTTGTTTCTTAAAACGTCAAGTTCGCCTTAAAGTTTTAGAACTGTGCACAATTATTTTTTGTCGAGTTTCAGTAGACCATCAATAGAGTAGAATGGCACTTTTGTTCGAAACGTTTTCTCATTCAATCAGTATTTTACACGACATTCTAACGCCTCGCATTCGGAGAACTTGCCTCGTGTAATTAATGCCATTGTAACCACGGACTAATAACATTTTTCTCTAAATTGGATCACGGGCATGAACGAACAATCGAATCCTTCGCAGAGAAGAAAGATGGCAGAACAAAGTCCATTATTTTCCGAAAATGAACGACATCGTTTCGGAGATTGAAAATCGTATCGTTGCGAGACGTTTCATATATAGTGCGTGAATCGCCTCTCGATAATTTTCCAATTTCGCCCCTGAATGGAAGCGAAACGTTAAAGGTTTCAATTCTCTTACCTATCACGGCCGGAAATGAAATCACTGGTAAACTCCTTTCCTTTGCAAACTGAAAAATCGTCCTATAATGGATTCGTTATGTCATATCTGGCGCTTTATTTCCCTGGGATATCCTGGCCGAACGGAAATTCAGACTTTTATCAAATTTATTTTTGTTTGCGTCCGGTAAAGTAAATATCGAAGCGTTTGATTCGCATCATATATATTTTTTTCCGGGAACGATGGCGGATACGACGGAACACGGTGAACACGGCTCATCGGCACAAAGATCGACGACGATCAAACGATTTCCCTCCGATACACATAGTTCCATTGCTCACATGGACACGATCCACCCGAATTAATAAAGTCGAACGGATTGTCACTCGTATATGAGATTTCTATAGCGTTGCAAAAACGAACACTTTAGTACAGTGGACACAGTGGTCCATATATACGGGAAACAAGGATTTCGTTCATCTCATTGTTACAATTTAATATTTTTTTTTAACTTCATCTTAGATATGCACAATACGGTTTTAATGTACAGCGAGTAAACCAATTATACGCGCACCTTTTGAAACGCAATAATTTTTTTAAAACAGCGCCGAACCTTGAAATAAATTAATAACCTTGAAATTATTAAGAATGAAGAAATTCTATTCGACTCACTTATGAACGAGATCGTATTGCAAAGGCTTGATATTTCCCATAAAATTCAGGTAACGAAAATATTAACGAAAATATTTCATTTTCGGCTTCGTAACAATATAACGAGAAATTGTAACTTCATTTTTAGTCAGATATATCAAATTTATGTACGAGAACCATGCTCTGCGATCTAGAATCTTCCGCGTAGCGTGGTAAGCTGCGCATTATACCTCCGACCCCGTTCTCAAAGAACCGTGCTGCTACCACGCGTATGACAACCGGTGCTCACGTCATAATTAGTAATTACCCTCGAAGCGCGGAATTGTTCTAGCATCGCTGCTTTGACTATTTACGCCCGTAACTTGGTTCCGAAGTGCGCAGCGTCAAGAGTCGATCATCTCATAAAGTAATTACCATGCAATTACAGCGATTGTTCCAGTTGGACAGAGCGGTAATGCAACTTGTTTACCTAACAAAGTGAACTTTTCATACCGTCGGTTGACACGCAACTGCGCGGAGCCGTGCAATTACGGCAGCGAATCATAGTCGAGTGCGTGTATTATTCCGTGAAACGTTACTCCCAAACGAGGCGCCTACATCTGGGAATCAACACCTTCGTTTGAAAAAAAAGCTTTTGCAGCATTGCGATAATTACTAAAACAAACGGCACAAACGCAGCCAGTACGATAATTGGCCGTGCTCCCTCTCTCTCTCTCTGTCAGTGTCAGCCGTGGACACATCAACATTCAGATGCAAATAATCTGAATTTCATTTTTCTTGTCGTCCGACGCGTCACGCAACGGCATGGTCGCGGTTATCGCGATTCCAGGTGTTGGTAGAAACGAGGAGGTCGTGTCATTACCAGCTGGTAGATGCTGTGTCTACGCGGGTAGAAACTATTTATCGATCGGATTTACGGTAGAAGGTTATGTTCTTTGTCTTGACAGCGCACAACTGACAGCGCACAACTGACAGCGCACAACTGACAGCGCACGTGCTTACGAGCGGTTTACCTTCGTTCCTACCAGCAAGTATCGCCGGTACATAAATCGCCACGCGATTGCAACTGCAACTGCGAAGCGGTTACAGCTGAATCGAAAAGTGTGACTGGCATCTGGCCGACGAACGTTCACCGGTGAATGAAAATCCCTCGTCGTTTTCATTGGTCGTTCAGATTGCTCACGGCGCCCGTAACGAAAGTCATAAACAGCGCGGAGAATTTACGGTCGGACGTTCATTAGTCATTTATGCGGGGCGAACTTGGCGCCGCGCGAAGAACGGGAAACGCGCTAATTGAGCGGAAGCGTTGCTGATGAATTTTTATGATGCAATAACAATGGGAGGAAACAGGCCAAGCCGCGGCGTCCCCTCGTTCCGCGACGAGTGCTCCGGGAATAAGACATCTCGCTCCTCCCTTGAATTACCCTGTTCTGTGTGCATGCCGTCTGCGAGACGGCGCTACTCATTCTTCTTCGAAGAAACGGCGAACTTTCCGGGATACCCGCCGACTCGACGTCCCATTCTCCTCCTCCTCCTCCCCCCCTTGGTCTCTGTGTCAGTACACGTCTTACTACGGGAGCTATCCTCCAGAGAAAGTTGCGCGAAGTTGAGGCTTTACCGTCGGAGCATCTCGTAGTCTCTGTCCCATCCCTCTTCTTCCTCTCCTTGCTTCCTCGTACAGGATATAAGCTGTCCTTATAAAGAGCTTACCTGTGATACGCACCGGATCCCCCGTGGATTAAGATCCTCCGATTCCGGAGTGTTCAAGATGTACGACTGCAGAGAATCGGGTCACGAAGTCAAGCCGGTCTCACGGCGGAACGCCGATTAAACGATCTGTGAAACTGTTCTCTTGCAGGTAGCTGCGTTAAGTCGAAATCTCATAGCTCAGATACGCACAGTACGTACATCGAGGTGAATACACATACTTGTAGCAGCAATATCGTCGTGGTACAATTTAATAATATTTTTCATTGAATTTTCATTGGTCCAGAGCTATGAAATCCCGTGTAATTAAATGAAGGATATTTCTTCTTAGAAGCATCATTTTCAGGTAAATTTTTAAACAAAGATACGTCATATCACCTATACGTTTAAGTATATTGCAAGAAAATATGGTGTACTTTAATCTGTATATGGTCTGTAACGTTAATCTTGCCCATACTACCACAATTCTATTGTTCCATCAATTCATCATTTTGGACAGCTCTCATGATCGATGATGTATTAATCTAGAAGAAATAAGAGCATGGCAACCTTTCATATTAAAATAAAGTAATAAAATGATAACTGTCTAAAGTAAACGAAACAATAAGACTAACATGAATAACAAATTTATATAAAATTATAGAGTTTCGGTAAGTTTAACATGATTGAAATATCTGTAACTTTGTCAATTCTTCAAATTGAAGCATACAATATTGTAATCCCATTTCTGATACGTGACAAGAGAATGTCCATTTGTTAATGCATTTTCTACTTACGAGAGGTATGATTAACATTAAACAGATTCTACACTCTCTGCAGCGAGACTTTACACTAACTTCGGTTTTATCTCAAGTATAGGATCATGGATGGCCAACTATAGTAGTTCCAAGGTTCGCTTAATTCAACAAGTAGTTTGATACAGTTTGCGAGCAAACAAGTATTAGAAGTCTGCCTTTACTCAGACTAGAAGCACAAGCGTTTAATCTCCGGGCGAATACTGTGAGATTATTCTCAGTTAGACAAGCAATAAGGGATGCGTTCGTTAGAGCAAGGAGTATCGAATGGTTCTATTCAAACAAGTGGTAAGAGATCCTCCAAGTAGTCAGGGAGAGCGTACAAAACAAGCAGCTAATGCAGGATAGCTTTCAATCAAGCAAATAATGTAATTAGAAAGAGACCTTATCACCCTTCGAATAGTTAATTGCATTTCGCTGCAATGTGGTGATAAAGCAGGCTTTTAACAGGAAATATTCAGTGTACGTGAAAGCACGTTGCCATGTAAAAATAATGATAAACTCAAAAGCAAGTTTTAAAAGAAATAATTAGAAAAAGTATGTCTAATCTTTTATTAGCAAACTCTGATTGAGAAAAAATAAATAAGTATTTCGCTCAGGATAATAGCGGAAACAGCACTTAGGATAATTCAACAAAAAGTGCAGAAACGTTTTTAACGAACGAACTGCGTAACGGTCGGTGTCAATTTAGAGTTTCCGGAACAGGAGCAGACAGCATTAGCATTTTAGCTACACAGCAAACGCATTTGCCGCAGCTGATACGCAGAGCTAAACAAATTACCAGATTGTGGAACCGCAACGGCATCGACGTATCGACATGTCCCCTCATTATTTCTTGTTCCTGTACGTATCTATCGCACGCAACCGTACCCAATCACATGCTACCGCAGCGCAATGTTAGCTTCGACGAAACAGCCGCGAACGGATCTCGTTTGTCAGCCTTCAAATGAAATCAGCCTTCGTCTTTGTCCGCGTCTTCTCCATCTGTGGCCTCTGGATATCGTACTTAGATATTTTACTTATAGTGCTTACACTGCTCAAAGGACCCACGGTTATGCGACTGACCGAATAGGCTGAGAAAACAACTATAGTTAGCAGGATCTATTAACAGGAGAATCATATGTAGATCAACGAGTCCGGCTCGATATAGTGCAAAGGGTTTTAGATGTTGGGCGACCGAATTCCATAACGAAAGCTGATCGCTCATAAAATCCAACAGGATATGCGCCGGTGTTAACCCGGCAGAAAAGGTAGCTTTCTTTGCTGTAAATCCGGGAGGGTCTTGCCGCGACCAAGTAGGTGTGGCCGTGGAACGGTCTTTGTAAAGAAAGTCACGGGACCGTGCCGGTATATTGCAGTAGTGTTTCAATTTAGCACCCGTTAAAAGAGTTTCGGTGCTTTTATCGCGAAAGTTTGGTGCGGCCAGGTAGAAAATAAGACAAGAAAGTACGGCCCGGGTTCAACAGAACGAGGTTAAAGGACAGACAGAGGGGCCGAAGTTGGCGGCGAAGAGCAGGAGACCTCGGATATGCCGTACCGTGGCGTGTCGGGGCACCAAGAACTAACCCGTGCCACGCCGATTAACACCTGGCTGCGAAATTAACTTTCTATTGTACTGTGACTACACACAGTATCTTCGTCCTCCACGAGAACTTTGCAAATAACGCGCGATACCGCGATCTCCTCGCTCTGCGAATTACTCGGCCGCCTTTGAGCGGCTAATCAGGACTAGCAATGCCAGACACCGTTTGCACATTAAACGGTAACAACGTATACGTACCGTCTAGGTGAAGTGGCTGAAAGCTGTTGTTCATCAAATAGGTATTATAGTATCGATCACACTTAATGCTACAACTACCTGGCGCAGTTGAACGTCCATACGAGGCACCGTTCTGTGTTTGCGTTATGTGTCCACGATACATTGGTCGCGTAGTATTCTTTAGTGAACTGTTGGACAATACCAAACGTCAGGGATCATAAATCATCAAGAAAAAAAAAGTAAAAGGAACTTTTTTAAAAGGACTTAGAAAAGTAAAAAAAAAAGTAAATACGTAAATGTTGACGTGCAAGAAATAAAAATGATTTCGTCCCATTAGAGAAATGATTAAGAACAAAGAATTGTTAATGTAGCTGTCAAAGGAACGATACTCGAGCAAGTTAATGAGAAATTAGGTTTTACGAATGGACGAACTTAAAATTACAAAAGTAGTACATTATAGTTATATCCTCGAAGCTATCACCAAAAGCAAAAATTTTGTCATTTAGACGAAATATTGAATCCAACGTTTCAGTCAGATTGTCAGGCCAAGTGTGCAACCGTTGCATCGCTTCGGCAAGCCGCCAGCGTAAATCAGACCGTAGCGCTGTTGGTAGCGTCAGTCATTGAGGTAAGCGAGCAGTATAAGACTGTTACTCAGTTTGATAAGGAATATCGGCGACACTTACATCAGCGATGAGACTTATCGATTAACCGAAGCCCCGGGCGGCCGCAAGAAGCTCTCACCCTCTCGGCAGCGTCAAAGGCGAGAGGCGCATAGTTCAACTCCGCCGGCGGATCGTAATATTTCTCCGGTCGAATTCGCGGTCGAATTAGTCCGTTTTAACACGATTCCGACGGAAGATAGCGGGGGTTCGGTTCTTGTAATAATGTTTGCCACGGGCGTGTTAAAGCCCGCGGAAAGTTTCGGGGGACTTTGTGAGATAGGAAACGCGCGCGTTTATCGGCCGAAGCTATTCCGGGTAACTTTCCTAGGCATGGAGTTTCGTGGAATAACTTTTCTCGTGCGACGCGGAGACGTTCGTTTCACCGGCGAGCGTGCTACTTTGCGTTCAATTTCCTGTCTCATCGTTTGCCTATCGAATGACGAGAACAAATGACGAAGTTTACCCGTGTTCGCGCTTCGCCGATGAACCGAACGCCTTCGCCATCGCTTTGACGACAGGCAACATCTGCTGGGAGACAGCGACTAGAGAGCGACTCGTTAACTACAGAATTGTTCAAGTCGCGAGTGTTTTTTATTACCTGCCAATTACCTTGTCAATCCTCGAAGAAAACTCGGCTGAAACGAACTAATTAGAGTGCTTAATTTTTGCGGTTAGTTTAATACGGACTTAAGTGTCCATTAATTATTTTATCACTTACCGACTTATCGTGCTTTCAAATCTAATTTCACTTTAGAATTTATTAGGATTTTTAATTCTTATTTCGCAAATAATTGATATTAAACAAAAAATTGATACTAATCAAAAGGATCGCCCCTGATTCACCTTGAGCCAAGTTGTGGATTATTAATAAATTGTTATTTTTATATTACTACGGAGTCTCGTGGGATTTACCCTAAAAATAATTCCCACAATAGCATTGTTCACGAGTAATGTTTTATTGAATGTATAATTAGACTGTAGTATTTACATTGATTCCATTTACCAGGACGAGTGACGACATCTCCGTTGAATCTTCCAGGATCAACAGAATTTCGTTTAGCGGTAACAACGGGGACGACGACAGCCGTCCTCGTTGTCCACATCAATAATTGAACGCCGTTAATTTTGTTTAAAATCCGTTCGACACAAAGTTTACGAACCTACGAAGTCCCGCGAATGCCAGATGCACGCGAGAAGAAAGCAAAACGGATCCGTTATCGCGTCGCGAGAGTTCTCGTCACTCGTCCGCTGACGAGATTCACGCAACAAACTTACACGTTACATGTATGTGTACATATATGTATATACGTGCTTTTCGCGTACGTAACGAATATAGATATATGTATATAGTATGTATATACGTATATTTGTGTATTTATATATGTATAACGCACATTACGAAGGAAACGGGTTCGCCCATCGCGGACACAGAAAGACGCTAACGAGTTCCTGTCCCGCCGCGGCGGAATGTGGGACAGCAACGGTGAAGGAACTTCCCGTCGGCGCGAGCATCTCGACGCGTGTTCGTACCTGTTCCATCGTTCGAAGTCTAAAGGATGTGTCCTCGCCGCACCGAGTCCAACGTCAATTCCATAATGAGGGAGGATCGTCGATCGCGACCACGATCGCGCAAGTCTCCGGAAAACGGGAGATTAAGCGGACCACAGTTCGAACAAGCGAACAGCAAGGAGCTCTCGTATAGTTCAAGAACACGGTCGCAGTTAGTCCGCCGGTGCGGGAGCACTGGAGCACACACGTAGTCCTGCGGTACACACGAGGGGATCGCGGCAGTGGCGCGGTCGATTCGTTACATTCGCGTTTCAAGTTGTCACAGGTGCACGCGGTGGTGGTGGTGGTGGTGGTGGGGGAGGGCCACGGGAACGGGATCTCACGGACACACTCTGTTGTTCCTCGCGGGATCACCGGTCCAGGAGGAAGCGACCACCTCTCGCTAGGTAGACCGGAGTTACAGCTGGAAGAACGAGCGCCGTAGATCCCTCGATCATCGGAATCGTCCTGGCGGAAGATGGCGGGATCGGGTCGCTGCGGTGGCTCGGGCACGGCTAACGGCGGCCACTCCGCCAACTTCGACGGTGATTCACGTCGGGTAAAGGCTGGTGAAACTCGGTATCCTCCAGCTGACGGCCGCCAGGAGGAACACTAGAAAGTTGCTCGCCAAAATTGCGGGGCTAAGGTTCCTTCTGTCGCCACCGTGCATCGCCGCCGGTTTCTCCTCCTCTGAAACCAGATTAGAAACTCCGACTTTATAACAGCGAGAAGAAGACCCCCCTCCGCGTCCCAACCCACGCTCTGTCCAGCCCCCGGAATGGGGCTGGGCGAGTACGGTGGCTTCGGTGGAAGACCGGTAAAATACCCCCGGGGGCAAACTACGACGTTTTAAACGAGCTCGATCAGTTGGACACCGGACAGCGAGCCTTGGACTAGACTCGGCTATTTGCCGTCCCGGTCTGCCTTATCCGCAACGACGGCAGAGTTCGCAGTCCGATCACGCGCGTCACGATCTACGGAATTCACGTGACGGGGGGGCCGATGCTCGGTTAAGCTTGTCCTTCCACCCCCCCTCGCCTGTCTAGATATCTATTAAACGAGGATCTCGGTTTTATGGCTGAGAAATATCGATTTTTTTCTTCTGTATTTTTGTCGCCTCTTCGTGATTGAGCAAGCGTTCGCGAAGATACTTCGAATGCGGTGGCGCACGGTAGCAGCTTCTTAGAAACCGTTGGCAACAATTCACAGCTTTATAAGATTTTTATAAGAGGCACACTTTTCTTTATCCCAATACGTTAACAAATATGGAAAATTAGACACTACTGACGACATGAGCCTTGTTTCTAATCTATTTTTTATCAATAATTTCCCAATTCTGTTTCGATAGAAAATTTGACGACAATCTTAATTTCAACAGCTCGAGTATTGTTCACTGTGAACGTCGATGAGTACTACGCTTCGTAGTTCAACGCGTTTATCGAATATGAAGTCTAAAAGTTCCCATAAAGAGGACTAATAATTCTTGAACCTTGAAATAGGTATATTAACAATTAAAAAATCCAATTAGTGGCATTGAAATGACAAGAGTCGATAGTACAGCATCGATAGACCCTTTAGCAAATATTTCCAACGATTTTCGTTTCGCTAGTCGGATCGAGTACAGGATTTTTCGAATTGGTTCATTGATGTTCATCATTGCATATCAATTGAACGACTCATTTCCTTCAGCCAAATATTCCTGAATTTTATACGACGATGCATGGGAAAGAAATCAGTTCTTTGACCGTGGGGCACTTTCAAACTTCGAAAATATCGACAGCTCCTTCAGGAGTTCAAAGGTTCTGCTCCCTTTTATACCGCGCGGCTGCAGCTTGGCGGCTTAGCATATTCGAGGTCAAAACGCTTTTGATAGAGAGAATCGAGGCTGGCGGTAAATGGGAAAAAGAACTAGAAGCGAGTGTTAGAAATTGAAAGATATATACAGGCAAATATTATTCTGTTAAGCGTCTACCGTTTAATCGTCGCCATTTATAGATTCGACGGAAATCAAATATTTATTTTCATCGAAGCGCGTGTCCAGCACGTCTGCGTTGTTCGAAATGTTCGCGTATTATATTTCGGTTGCGGAACATCGATTAATCGGATCGAAAAACATTATTTCCGAAAGGTTACAAGTACCACGTCCTTATGTTTCGATGACATACTCGAGTTGAAATAACACTTGCATCGGCTATTATTAAAATACGGTCGCTCTTCGCGCGTGTTCGTTTGACACGAATTAAATTGATAAAATGTAGTCATAATATTACCTCGCATTCAACCGAATAAACTTTGTCCTCGCGAACGAATATACTGTACTGTATTTGAAACGCAGCAACAACGAAATACAATTTGATCAAAGAATTATTGTTTCACAGAATAGATACATCCTCTATCCATTCACACTAAGAGAATCTTTATCTGGAAAAGTGAAAATCGAACCGAATGAAAGAGAACTCGTGCAAGAGTATCGCGAGCAAAGAAACTTGCAAGGACTTTATAATCAGATAGACCCCTATAATTTTCGCGGAAGGTAGACCCAAAAGGTCAGAAAAGTGATACAGGCTCGTCTAATCAATAAAAAAAAAAAGTTGAACACGTAGCGCAGTAAGGTGCGTGTTTAAGTAGGCTGTAACGTGTCAAGGTCCATCAGATTGCCAGCGAGTGATCCCGTCTGATCAGCCGAGCAATACTGTACCGCGGTTAATCGTGCAAGTGGTAATAGATTGACTTGTGAGCAGTAACGCATGCTGTATCAAGCAGCAGTTCTAGCGCCGCGCGATTACAAGCAATAGAGATCCGGTTAAGGAAAAAGTATTGGCCCGTGTCGAGAAGCGAGCGGAACATTAAAGCTCCGCAGCACACGCGAGTAGTGTATCGCGATGGTCAATCGTCGCTGGAATACATTACGCCGCAGCCTCGTGGATTATTAATTGCGTTGGAAAAGAAGAAAAATGAAACGGCCGCATTGGAATGCATTTATGCGAGGGTGTTGCCGCGGTCACGGTACGACCGGAAAATCACCGCGATTCCACCGTGAAAAATGGAGCGGCAAATGTTTCTCGCGAGAATCAATTTAGCGGTCGTTCCTGCGTCTCGCGGGCTGCGGCCGTTATACCGCCGATCAATTTCGCTCACCTTCGATCACGTGAACGACCACGTACGAGGACTTTGCGTTGCTCGGATCGCAGGTGTAATTCCCGCCGTGCACCGGTTTCGTCTTGTCGACCATCAGTATCGATCCGTTCTTCGTTAGCTCGACTTTCACGCCCGGCTCCTCGTCGTAATTGATCATGCGACCCTGACGATACCAGAAGACGTACTGCGGCGACTCGGCGGCTGCCATCAGTTGACACTCCAGTCGAAGGCTCGAGCCCTGCTTCACATGCAAATCAGGCGCCCCAGGTATGACCGAGTACGCTTCCGTGATCCGCAGCCGAACAAAATGCCGTTGCACTGGATGCGACGTAATCTGAAACACCAATCACTCTAGTTGGATCGCGAAACCTCGGGGAACGAAAAAGCTCATCCGCGTGGACCATTTCTCAGCCATTTCGAAAAATATATTACGAGTGCTCGAATAGTTCTCGGGATTTCTATTTATGCTAAGAAGTGTTTATTTATTACTCGATATTAATTGGATTCCATCGAATGAATTTTTCTCATGAGAACTAACAAGGAGAAAAATGTGACTTGCGCCACTGTGATTCTAACTCGTTCATTCGTGAAATGAATTTCTTGAAATTGCTCCAAGTTCATTCGACGATTTCGCCTCGTTTCCTCTGTACTCGCAAAGAGTGTATTTTTTAATAGATTTTTTTTCACGTTGGAAAACAGAACAAAGCATCGAGAAGGAGGGTTGTAGCAAATCCAGCGATCGCGGAATTACTGTCACTTTATTTTTTATCAAAAATTCAGGAACGAGTAACGACGCGCGAGCCAGCAAATTTTGGGCCTTTGGCTGCCACTCGTTTCACACACAACACGCCAGTAAAAATTCCGTTGCATCGACTGCACGAGTCAATATCTGCCTAGAAGTACTTCCACAAATGGACGAGTTCGTGTCGCGTGCAACACAATTTTATCATACTGTCCACCTCAATTTATCAAATTCTTATCTACGTCCTTTTCACTTTCATTATCAAATTCGTTAAATGCTAAATTGTAGTTTCTCTTTAATAACTTCGTAAATAATTTCTTTCTTTCTTCTTCCCTTTAGGTAGTTCGAGTTCTATTTTAAATCCTGTATAAAAACTTATTAGCGACATTCTATTTTCTCATTTCAAATTACCTCACTTCGTACTCTAAGGGTTAATTGTGCCAGATGGACGATAGATAAGGACGTAAATTAAGTATCGTCTTTTTTTGAGACGTTTTCAGTAGTTACAGGTTAACCAACGATGCACGTCTCTTTCGGAGCCTCGACCGCTTTCTTGTCTTTATGAAAATAAAAATGTAAAATGTGTCGAAGATGCTGCTTTTTGCACTCCGTATTAAAACTGACCGTAAACTGACTGTTGTAAACAAAATTATACGGAAATTGTTTCTGAAGGAACCTAGAGGTATCGACTACCAAATCTCAAAAGAAAATAATTCTAACATTGACAAGGAATAACGAAGCAAACATAACGCTATCTACTATTGCAAACCGAAATTACTTTCTTGCTAATCCAATATTTTTTAAACAGTTCAATTAATAATCTGTTAAAACATGTCTGTAGCATTGTAAACCAAAACTGTATTATGTAATGGGCAAAATATCATTGCAGTTGTAATAGACCCGCGGTTTCCCGTCTGGTTCGCAACGAAGCATTTGTAATCCGAGATTCAAAACAAACAATGGGACGCTGATACCATTTAAAGTCGCTATCATGTTTCACGTAACGCGCATATAATCTGCGTTATGGAGTATGGTCATGGTCACAACATCATTAATCAAACGCGAGTACTATGGTATTACCATCAATCAGACAAGTAGTAAGAGTCCGTTTTCAATCAGGCAAGTGGCACAAAGCCGTCATACATGAAACATGAGGCGCGAGACAGTGACTAAGGTCGCGGGGCGTACGTGTCCATATTTCAAAAGAATGTCCGCTGAATTCCTTTAAACGTTGCTGCACATGGAATCACCATTTGAAGCGGGACGCTAATTACGCAGTCTCGTTCATCGGCAAACAATTCGAACGAGATACGAATCGACAAAGATTCTGTCGATTTACCGTTTCAATGAAACGGACTCGTCGCCATCGAATTTTCAGCGAGCCGTGAAATTTTCGAAAAGCGTGTTGACCTTAAACAAAGGTTCGGCTACCGTGTATGGACTCTGCGTTTAGTATTATAATGCCCGGTCGGATAACATTTAATATAACGGGACCATCGAACGTTAAATACATCGATGAACTTTCTTGACCTTACGTGTCCACGGTCGCGTGCTGGGTTATTTCGACGATGACATTTTCGCTGATATTTCGTTCCGCGGTAATGCATTATACGGTCGACGTAATTAAACGACGACCGCGCGATATTAATGCTCGGCGAACGTTTTAACCTGGCCCCCTCCGCGCTGGTCTATCCGTTCAGTTTGTTTTCTGCTTTTGTCCACGCGGAAAGAAATGCTTCATAAAAGTCGCCGGAAAATTGTGCCGTAAATTTAGGATACGACCCCGTGGTTTTTGCAACCACGTATGAATGATATGCGCGAGCCAACGATGCTCGCGCGCGACAGAAACGCTGTCGCGACGAAGAAACGCTGGATATTCTTACACGCGGATGATCCATCGTGCGTACCTGACACTCGTAGATGCCCGCGTCTTCCACGGTAACCGCTCGTATCTGTAGCGTCCAATCGGTGCTCGAATGGATCACGACAAATCGTTGGTCGACCGAGTGGGTGTTCATGCCAACGGTCAACAGCTTCCTGTCTTTCATCCATGTAATCTGTAACACAATGGTTGACGGTCGAATTGAAATGATCGTCGCACTGATCCTATATTCGAGAAATTATCGGTTTCGGATCATTTTTGACACTTAAAATGGAAATGTCGAATCTGAAGAACATGGTAACTTCATCCGACACGATTCTGTTGATCTAATTGCCGTTATTGGCTTTTCTATCTATACACGGTTATATCCGCAAGCTTATCCATCAGTCCGATATTTAAACCGAGATTTTATTGAATCAGTCGCGACTGTTATTTCCTATTAAAATTGTAGGCGCGAGCGAACGTGTTAGACAGAATAAATTTTTCATAATTATTGATTCGATTCGAAGGAAATGATATGATTATTAGAAACCGTTGTTTTCTATAAACCAACTAATCAACTAGATGTTTAGTTTACTCTCACGTCAAGAAATAATTATTAACGATTATAGGCAACCGGTCGATAAAGTGTTAATTAATGCACGCGCAGAAATCCTGCAATCTGTTCTAAGGAGTTTCAATGCGAACTACGGGCGAAATAATGTAGAGTCGAAAACGAATCGCGGTCGGTGGAGACGTTAAAAGCATTTGGGCCATTTACGGTAACAATGTATAGGAAACAGCGTGTATCATATCAGGGGATAGAGAAGGAGGGGCGAGCAACGCTTGCATCCAATATCAATTATGGAGGCCATTAGCGCACCCTAATTTCGGGCCAATTTTCATTCCAGACCGTAGTGACCACGAAACTTTACTCAATTTACCCGACACCCATCGCTCCCCTGTTCGGCCTGTATACTAAACTTAAAAATCATTGTCCTATACAGTGGACAAGAAATTTGTCGATATAATAGTAAATTCGATAAAGAAGTTGGTAACCCAAAGAAAAACCATTCTAGTATTTCTTTTTTGCTCTGAAACACCTGAACATGTGCTGAAAGAGAGAAAGAGAGAGAGGGAGAAATAATTTCAGTTTACCCGTGTCTCAAATATTGAAATAGTTTTATGAACATACATTTTCCTTTTACAAAAAAAAAACATTCTCAACGCGGCAACTCGTAAATCGCAATTACTCGTGCTATGTGTGCGCTTCGACTAGCAGCTGACTCCGTTATCTTACCGAAAGCTCGATAATCGACGTACCAATCAAGTCTTCGTGTGGTTGCAATCAATCAATTCATTCTCGGTTCACGAAACGTTTAGGATGACCTGTTTTAATGCTCAGCCCGCGCTCTAATTACTACGGTTTCGTCTAATATGTTCTCGAGGGGAGCCGTCTTCCGGGATATGACACTCGAGAATTCTCCGAAAACCGTAATCCCGGATGTTTCCTATAATCCCGGGATCCACCGTGAAAAGGATCTACCGTCTAGAGCCATCGAATAGCAAATCCAATATTTCGTGCTAGTGTTTGCTGCGCGTCTACGTGCACGTCTCTGCCCGTGGCTGGTATTCGAGCAGAAACATTTCGAAACGCTATGAGTTACCGAGGACTTCGGTTCTCCCCGATCAGCACGAACTCTGTCCTTGCCCGGTCGAAAACGTCTCACACCGAGCAGGCAAAATCGCACTACCGACGTTTATCTCGATCATTTTCACTGGCGGCGCAGTGTGCCGGATCACTTGCAAATGATCCGTGAACCATATTCTTCGCCGTGAACGCTTTAACACTCTTTGCCAAACGATATTTGTTTCTATCGACCTCATTTATCTTATATATCATACACATAATGTAATAATGTAATTTATTAATATTTAATATATTTATATATATATAATAAAATAAAAAGGTATGGAATTCTAGTAGATCTATCTGTGGTAAATTTAAGATCAGTTTTATAATTCAATAATATTTCATCTTCTATACAATTGTTCGCAGAAATGTTAATTTTTGAATTGACACGTTACAGTGAACGGTAGGGTTTGGTGGATTCAAATTGGAGAAGAAGACTGCAGAAGCTCCTCGGAATATATAGAAACCCTGCGGCGGCGACACAGTTGGTGAACACACAAGACGTCGTTGGTTTGAGAAATTTCGTTTAGGTGACAGAAGCTTCCACGATCATGGAAGCAGAGGGTGCAAACCAATAGAGGTTTCCACGACACTGTTAACGCATCGACTTGCAGACTCGCAAATGATGCTGTCTCTTCTGAATTTTTATTTTACCAAAGTAATGACAATTAATATCGGTTAATTTTCATTATTAAAACGACGAACGTGGTAATATTATAATAAAAGTAAAAGAGGAAAAAATCAAAGCGATGACGTATCAAATGATTTATAATTTTCATCTGTTTGTTTCATTTCGTCTTGTCCTCTAAACATATTAAAATTTACGAATATAATTTAGTTTTCGCCGGAATTACGATTCAAATATCAAATTCTAACAAAATTTTACGCATGACGGATATAATCGTCAAACTCGCTTAACTGGTTAAAATGCTTACTGGTTTAATGTTTAAGCTTAAAAAATTGCATAAATCATTATGCCTTATATTCTTCGAGAACCGTCAAGCGCAGCAGTACACATAAATACTGTAGCAAGGAATTCGCGAGAGTGGTTACTTTTTCAGTAGTATTAAGCGAAATATAGTTGACATCGGAAAGAAGATGTCAAGAGCGAAATGAGGGGTATAAGTCATAGATGACATACTGTAGAGTGTTCTGTAGACACGCGAGGAGGAAGACTTGCTTCTACTATCAAGCATCGAGGGGTGGCTTATAAAATCGACACGTGGTATAGGTCAGCGCGTAGCCGAGCAAATGTTTCAACGTGGATTGTAAACGAACAAACAGTGTAGAGTGATTGATTGTTGGATAAGTGGAATGCTGTTGGTTTTTGTTAAAACAAGCTGTAAACAGAATGTACAATCAGAATACGAGTGACCAAGTTTCTGTTTCACCGATGTCAATGGATCTGAAATTATCGTTTTACGAAGGAGAGTAACATAATACAAATGTTGTTTGTTTCCTATTTTATTTCGGCAAAATAATTTTTGTGAAACTCTCTACACTTCATAATTCGGTCAATGTTTATGACATTCCAAAATGCACTATATTCTCGATAAAAATCTTGAACAAACGACGCAGCGTTAATTTTACACTGAAAATTTAATCTTGTTCAACAGGTGTTTACCAAAAGCATTTACAATAAAAATGGGTTGGCGAAAGTTTAAATAATAAAAATATTAACAGAATTTAAGGACATCATATTATTTTCGGCTCGCTGAAATTATCAAAGAAGGGGAAAAAATGTTTTATTTGCAATCAAAGAAATTAATATTAACACAATTAACATCAGCAAAAATAACATATTAACCAATAAATTATACAATACGTATATTCATATTCACCGCCAAATAATAGGATCACATTAAATTTACATGATACAATTTTTGTCATAATCGTCACCTCTTTTTACCCATGTTCATCCAACGCGTCGCGCTGCCGCGTACCGATCCAGCAACAACGTCGCCGATCCGCGATGATCAATCAACCGAATGGGTTTAATTCCGTTAAAAACTGATTAGCGAGGAGGTTTAAAGTCTCTCCGGCAAGATCCCGGTTGATATTCAGATCGATGGAAAGCTCTTGGCGAAATGCAAATCGCGTACCGCGCTAAAACGCCGACTTCATTACGCGACCCCTAATTCCCTTTGACATTGTTTCAAGCCATCGGTCTTCTTAGACGGGAATCGAGCGACCGATGTTCCGGGAATTCCCGAGGGGGGAAGCTATTAAAGCCTGCGCGGGGCAAGAAAGACTTTGTATAACGCCGGAGCAATGCTACCTGCACCTACAAGTACGGCCGGAGGAGGATCGTACGTGCGACGAACGCAGATGTGGATCCGGCACACAACCAGCGCGGTGCTTTTCAAGGGAACGAACCGCTCACCAACACTGCAGGAAGCTTAATTGGAAACGGCTATCCGCAGCATCCACCCACCCCATCCCTTGCCCCACCCGCGGATGCCTCTCTCTCTCTCTCTCTCTCTCTCTTTCCGCCGCCACCTCTAACATCCCTCCATTCTTAATCTCTCGAATGGGAATTGCCGTGAACTGTGGAGGATGTCTTCTCCCCGCGATCACGGGATAATGTTATGGTCGCGTTTCGTATCTTGTCGAGATCTTAACAAACTAGTTTCAGCGAGCTAAAAGCCCGTTCGACGAGGCCATTATGGCTCGTAGAACGTAGCTGAAATTCCACCGCCGCTGACTTATACTTCCTCATTATGGAAATCCGCGCCGATGCCGGCCACTTTGTAAACCCGAATCCCCTAATCAAAATGCCTGCGCGATATTTTCGTTACAGTTCGCCTCGCCTATTGTAATTAACCCCGCGAGCCCTCCGCATTATCGTTGCGCGGGAATATTGAAACTTAGTCAATATTCCTGTGTATTCCGCTCGTATTTTGACCGTTAGGAGTCTGTTAATTACGGCGGATTCAACATTAATCTCGCGTGTTAAAACAGGATAGACTCGCCATTGATATATCGTACATAATCCACTAGATATGAATTATTTAAATTTAGTGAGGTATTTAAATTTATTTTGTACTTTTACAGAATATTTGACGATGGAAGTGAACCCATTTATCTTGACTTTCAAAATCAAATAATTCTGTTGCGTCGTATTCGCTCTTACTTTATAAAAAAGGAAAAAACTTCTCAAAGGATTCATAAATAATATCATTTAACAAAGACGCGGAATAACGACCGGATGCGCGTGTCACGTAAAAACAGTACGTTGATGAAAACGGAACAACGCTGTTCCATTTACAGCTGCTTTTATAAGATACTCAGCATCAAATATTCGCAATAGTAGAAAATCTGTTCATAGTCGGTTCTCGATTTTGTACTTTATGCATATTTAGTCATCGATAAGCACTTCGAGGAATTCGTAAACAAACTTTTATGACCAGCAAATATTCATGGCATAGGTTTGACAAAATCGCATGGCTCGAATATATTAACATAATCAATAGGATCATCGGAGGCCTGGGAAATAAAACTTGCGTATTGAAATTGCCTCGGATTTCGTGGCTACAAAATATAAAATACAATATACGGTACGTTCGCCGAGTGATTTCTATGCGCAAGTTTTTACTGAATCAACTCTAGAATTTTAGCATATTTTTTGGTTTTACTGCCTCTTCTGTACCAAAGGAGAAACCACCCGTTTCGCCTCTGTCGCTGTTTTTATTTGTGCGCGCGTAACTCGTAAAATTCAATACATATCGGCGAAACATTTACATAAATTTTGATAAGAATTTCCGTAGATCTGCGAAAAAATAATTTTTTACGGAAATTGAATTCGGGCTTCCCTTCTCTCGAAAATGTTTTATTTTCTTCGGATAGATAGCAGCACCGCTTTCGTTCCGAATCCAATAACCTATTTCTGCGATACAAATAAATAAAAGTCTTGGAAAATAGACCACGGGGAAATGATTTTTTTAACAATCCTAGAAATACTTTTCTGCTGGAAAAATCTCTGAACGGCATTGCAAAAGTATATGAATCAGTTATGAAAGTGAAAGAAAATTACTATATTAATGGTTACTGTATTAAAAATCTATATTAATTTTCTGTGTCCTGATTTTAGTTCCTTGGTTATAAAATATTATGACTGTTAATAAATAATGTCATTTTCAATTCTCAATAAACATAATCAATATGTTTGTTGAGTTTATTTACATTTAGTGCTCGTTTGCGAATTTCTGAAAGAATTTTATTGTAAATAAAATAATTTCAAATATATATATTTATATAATTTCAAAGGGTAAAAATGCCAATGCTAATAATAGCATTATCTTTAAAATATCTTTAAAATCATATTGAATATTCAAATTTTATAGCCTGAAACTATATCACCAAAACTATCTCAACAAAGTATTAATTTTTGGTAAGTTTCCAGCGGGACACATCATAGCCCAAGGATATGTCACAAACTGTGACAAATTGTTTTCAGCTACGCCAGAATACAAAATTCACGCTATAAATGATATTCGTGCGACGTAGTATCTCCGCGCAACTTTCTTTACAGCCAAATGTACAAAGTCGCCTGCGCAACGTGCGGAATTTAAAACTATTCCGCGACATTGCTTGTTCACAACTAAGCCGCTATCGTCTCCTCCGAGGCAGTGCCGGAGGTTTCCCTGCAAGAAAATTCGCGAATACGCGATAGAAGTCGATACGTGTCTACCATTTTCGATTTCCCGTTGTCTGCGAGATAAAAAGTAAGTTACGAAGCTGAACTGGAAGCGCAGAGCCGTCGGACGAAAACAGCAACTTTCTCGATGTAATCTCCGAGATCGACGTCTCCCCTCGTCGCGGAGTCAAGAAAGCGTTTCGCCAATTTCGCGGGTGCACAAAAGCAAAAACCGGTCGCGGGACCAAAGTCGCATAAAATAATCGAGAGACAGGCGCGCGGTGTCCGTCGAGCCGAGGAACCTGGGGGCGGTCCTATAACACCTTCGGTAGTGGGTTGCAAACCCTTTGAGGAAGCGCTCGAAATTACGAGGAGCGTTGTAAGAGTGGCGCGCGTGGGCGAACCTGGTGCCCCGAGTTCGTGCGCGCGATTTCTCAGCGGTAGGCGAGAAAACTTTCCTCATTACCGGAATACTTTCGGAAAACCCCGTTCCCCTGATAACCGGATGAACTTTCGATGTTCCCGCCCGGCAAATTATGTGGCCCGCGCGCATCGGCCCGCGATCGTAATTGTTTCAACGTAATTGGATAGCGGTTTTATTTCACGCCCACGGCCGCGTTCCCCCGTTTATCCGTAAAATGTGCGATTGAAAGTGCGCGCGGCCATGCGACCGATTATATAAACGAATATGCGATTTATTTATCTGCGGCGGATCAATTTCGGTACACGTTGTAGCTAACGCAAAACTGATCGGGCCACGCGATCAGATTCGTTTGACGAATTCGGCTCGAACGTGGATTAAATGCTTTGAAAACACCACGACTCCGGGAAATCCCACAGAAAACATTTATGTTTGGGATGAATCCCCCTTTGAAATCATGGCTTTTTTTACGGCGATAACGTCGAACACGTTCCGCGAAAGGGCTATACCGATGTAATTCCGTTTGTATGAGCTCTATTTGTATCGGCCAAAC